>NW_026775865.1:47500-233324 GCF_030987335.1 Cornus florida | reverse complement strand
GCTCTTCGTGACTTCATGGGTAACTCAAAACTGTTTAGCTCAAAACTCTGATTTTCTTTCAATGATTCAATCTTAATACTCTAGAAAGGTCTAGTGACATAATAGGTTTATTATTGAGGTATTCTCATTCAAAGATTAAATCTTTACTCATTAAAACACTCTTCGGGACGTAAAAGGGAACTTGAATAAGTTTAACTCAGAACCCTCATTTTCTTTCAGAGATTCAATATTTATACGTTAAAATGGTCTAGTGACATAATAGATACCTTGATTGAGGTAATTTCATTCAAAGATTCCATCTTTACTCATTAAAGCACTCTTCGTGACGCCAAAGGGATCCCGAATAAGTTTAACTCAAAACTCTCATTTTCTTTCAAAGATTTAATCTTTATACATTAAAATGGTCCAGTCACATAATAAGTACCCTGATTGAGGTATTTTCCATTCAATGATTCAATCTTTAATCATTAAAACACTCTTCGGGACGTCGAAGGGAACTCGAATAAGTTTAACTCAGAACTTTCATTTTCTTCCAAAGATTCAATCTTTATACATTAAAAAGGTTTGGTGACATGATAGGAACCGTTATTCAGTAATTTTCATTCAAAGATTCAAACTTTAATCTTTAAAACACGCTTCGTGACTTCAAAGGGATCTCGAATAAGTTTAGCTCAAAACTCTCATTTTCTTTCAAAGATTCAATCTTTATACGTCAAAATGGTCTTGTTACATAATAGGTACCTTGATTGCGGTATTTCCATTCAAAGATTTCATACTTACTCATTAAAACACTCTTCGGGATGTCGAAGGGAACTCGAATAAGTTTAACTCAAAAGACTCATTTTCTTTCAAAGATTCAATCTCTGTACATTAAAAAGGTTTAGTGACGCGATAGGTACCTTTATTGAGTTATTTTCATTCACAGATTCAATCTTTACTCATTAAAACACTCTGTGTGACGTAAAAGTGATCTCGAATAAATTTAACTCAAAACTCTCATTTTCTTTCAAAGATTCAATCTTTATACATTAAAATTGTTTAGTGACATAATTGGTACCTTTATTGAGTTATTTTCATTCGAAGATTTTATCTTTACTCGTTAAAAGGCTCTTCGTGACTTCATGGGTAACTCAAAACTGTTTAGCTCAAAACTCTGATTTTCTTTCAATGATTCAATCTTAATACTCTAGAAAGGTCTAGTGACATAATAGGTTTATTATTGAGGTATTCTCATTCAAAGATTAAATCTTTACTCATTAAAACACTCTTCGGGACGTAAAAGGGAACTTGAATAAGTTTAACTCAGAACCCTCATTTTCTTTCAGAGATTCAATCTTTATACGTTAAAATGGTCTAGTGACATAATAGATACCTTGATTGAGGTAATTTCATTCAAAGATTCCATCTTTACTCATTAAAGCACTCTTCGTGACGCCAAAGGGATCCCGAATAAGTTTAACTCAAAACTCTCATTTTCTTTCAAAGATTTAATCTTTATACATTAAAATGGTCTTGTGACATAATAGGTACCTTGATTGAGGTATTTCCATTCGAAGATTCAATCTTTACTCATTAAAACACTCTTCGGGACGTCGATGGGATCCTGAATATGTTTAACTCAAAACTCTCATTTTCTTTCAAAGATTTAATATCTTTATACATTAAAATGGTCTTGTGACATAATAGGTACCTTGATTGAGGCATTACTATTCAAAGATTCAATTTTTACTCATTAAAACACTCTTCGGGACATCGAAGGGAACTCGAATAAGTTTAACTCAAAACTCTCATTTTCTTTCAAAGATTCAATCTTTATACATTAAAATGGTTTAGTGACATAATAGGTACCTTTATTGAGTTATTTTCATGTGAAGATTCAATCTTTACTCATTAAAAGACTCTTCGTGACTTCATGGGTAACTCGAATAAGTTTAGCTCAAAACTCTGATTTTCTTTCAAAGATTCAATCTTTATACACTAAAAAGGTCTACTGACATATTAGGTACATTGTTGAGGTATTTTCATTCAAAGACTCAACCCTTACTCATTAAAACACTCTTTTATACGTTAAAATGGTCTAGTGACATGATAGGTACCTTGATTGAGGTAATTTCATTCAAAGATTTAATCTTTACTTATTAAAACACTCTTCGTGACGTGAAAGGGATCTCGAATAAGTTTAACTCAAAACTCTCATTTTTTTTCAAAGATTTAATCTTTATATATTAAAATGGTCTAGTGACATAATAGGTACCTAGATTGATGTATTTCTGTTCAAAGATTCAATCTTTACTCATTAAAACACTCTTTGGGACGTCGAAGGGAACTCGAATAAGTTTAACTCGGAACTCTCATTTTCTTTCAAAGATTCAATCTTTGTATATTAAAAAGGTTTAATGACATGATAGGTACCTTTATTGAGTTAGTTTCATTCAAAGATTCAATCTTTACTCTTCAAAACACTCTTCGTGACGTCAAAGGGATCTCGAATAAGTTTAACTCAAAACTTTTATTTCCTTTCAAAGATTTAATCCTTATACATTAAAATGGTCTAGTGACATAATAAGTACCTTGATTGAGGTATTTCCATTCAATGATTCAATCTTTACTCTTTAAAACACTCTTCGAGACGTCGAAGGGAACTCGAATAAGTTTAACTCAGAACTTTCATATTCTTTTAAAGATTCAATCTTTACACATTAAAAAGGTTAAGTGACACGATAGGTACCTTTATTCAGTTATTTTCATTCAAAGATTCAATCTTTACACTTTAAAACACTCTTCGTGACGTCAAAGAGATCTCGAATAAGTTTAACTCAAAACTCTCATTTTCTTTCAAAGATTTAATCTTTATACATTAAAATGGTCCAGTCACATAATAAGTACCCTGATTGAGGTATTTTCCATTCAATGATTCAATCTTTAATCATTAAAACACTCTTCGGGACGTCGAAGGGAACTCGAATAAGTTTAACTCAGAACTTTCATTTTCTTCCAAAGATTCAATCTTTATACATTAAAAAGGTTTGGAGACATGATAGGAACCGTTATTCAGTAATTTTCATTCAAAGATTTAAACTTTAATCTTTAAAACACGCTTCGTGACTTCAAAGGGATCTCGAATAAGTTTAGCTCAAAACTCTTATTTTCTTTCAAAGATTCAATCTTTATACGTCAAAATGGTCTTGTTACATAATAGGTACCTTGATTGCGGTATTTCCATTCAAAGATTTCATACTTACTCATTAAAACACTCTTCGGGATGTCGAAGGGAACTCGAATAAGTTTAACTCAAAACACTCATTTTCTTTCAAAGATTCAATCTCTGTACATTAAAAAGGTTTAGTGACGCGATAGGTACCTTTATTGAGTTATTTTCATTCACAGATTCAATCTTTACTCATTAAAACACTCTATGTGACGTAAAAGTGATCTCGAATAAATTTAACTCAAAACTCTCATTTTCTTTCAAAGATTCAATCTTTATACATTAAAATTGTTTAGTGACATAATTGGTACCTTTATTGAGTTATTTTCATTCGAATATTCAATCTTTACTCGTTAAAAGACTCTTCGTGACTTCATGGGTAACTCAAAACTGTTTAGCTCAAAACTCTGATTTTCTTTCAATGATTCAATCTTTATACTCTAGAAAGGTCTAGTGACATAATAGGTTTATTATTGAGGTATTCTCATTCAAAGATTAAATCTTTACTCATTAAAACACTCTTCGGGACGTAAAAGGGAACTTGAATAAGTTTAACTCAGAACCCTCATTTTCTTTCAGAGATTCAATCTTTATACGTTAAAATGGTCTAGTGACATAATAGATACCTTGATTGAGGTAATTTCATTCAAAGATTCCATCTTTACTCATTAAAGCACTCTTCGTGACGCCAAAGGGATCCCGAATAAGTTTAACTCAAAACTCTCATTTTCTTTCAAAGATTTAATCTTTATACATTAAAATGGTCTTGTGACATAATAGGTACCTTGATTGAGGTATTTCCATTCGAAGATTCAATCTTTCCTCATTAAAACACTCTTCGGGACGTCGATGGGATCCTGAATATGTTTAACTCAAAACTCTCATTTTCTTTCAAAGATTTAATATCTTTATATATTAAAATGGTCTTGTGACATAATAGGTACCTTGATTGAGGCATTACTATTCAAAGATTCAATTTTTACTCATTAAAACACTCTTCGGGACATCGAAGGGAACTCGAATAAGTTTAAATCAAAACTCTCATTTTCTTTCAAAGATTCAATCTTTATACATTAAAATGGTTTAGTGACATAATAGGTACCTTTATTGAGTTATTTTCATGTGAAGATTCAATCTTTACTCATTAAAAGACTCTTCGTGACTTCATGGGTAACTCGAATAAGTTTAGCTCAAAACTCTGATTTTCTTTCAAAGATTCAATCTTTATACACTAAAAAGGTCTACTGACATATTAGGTACATTGTTGAGGTATTTTCATTCAAAGACTCAACCCTTACTCATTAAAACACTCTTTTATACGTTAAAATGGTCTAGTGACATGATAGGTACCTTGATTGAGGTAATTTAATTCAAAGATTTAATCTTTACTTATTAAAACACTCTTCGTGACGTGAAAGCGATCTCGAATAAGTTTAACTCAAAACTCTCATTTTTTTTCAAAGATTTAATCTTTATATATTAAAATGGTCTAGTGACATAATAGGTACCTAGATTGATGTATTTCTATTCAAAGATTCAATCTTTACTCATTAAAACACTATTTGGGACTTCGAAGGGAACTCGAATAAGTTTAACTCGGAACTCTCATTTTCTTTCAAAGATTCAATCTTTATATATTAAAAAGGTTTAATGACATGGTAGGTACCTTTATTGAGTTAGTTTCATTCAAAGATTCAATCTTTACTCTTCAAAACACTCTCCGTGACGTCAAAGGGATCTCGAATAAGTTTAACTCAAAACTTTTATTTCCTTTCAAAGATTTAATCCTTATACATTAAAATGGTCTAGTGACATAATAAGTACCTTGATTGAGGTATTTCCATTCAATGATTCAATCTTTACTCTTTAAAACACTCTTCGAGACGCCGAAAGGAACTCGAATAAGTTTAACTCAGAACTTTCATATTCTTTTAAAGATTCAATCTTTACACATTAAAAAGGTTAAGTGACACGATAGGTACCTTTATTCAGTTATTTTCATTCAAAGATTCAATCTTTACACTTTAAAACACTCTTCGTGACGTCAAAGAGATCTCGAATAAGTTTAACTCAAAACTCTCATTTTCTTTCAAAGATTCAATCTTTATACATTAAAATGGTTTAGTGACATAATAGGTACCTTTATTGAGTTATTTTCATGTGAAGATTCAATCTTTACTCATTAAAAGACTCTTCGTGACTTCATGGGTAACTCGAATAAGTTTAGCTCAAAACTCTGATTTTCTTTCAAAGATTCAATCTTTATACACTAAAAAGGTCTACTGACATATTAGGTACATTGTTGATGCATTTTCATTCAAAGACTCAACCCTTACTCATTAAAACATTCTTTTATACGTTAAAATGGTCTAGTGACATGATAGGTACCTTGATTGAGGTAATTTCATTCAAAGATTTAATCTTTACTTATTAAAACACTCTTCGTGACGTGAAAGGGATCTCGAATAAGTTTAACTCAAAACTCTAATTTTTTTTCAAAGATTTAATCTTTATATATTAAAATGGTCTAGTGACATAATAGGTACCTAGATTGATGTTTTTCTATTCAAAGATTCAATCTTTACTCATTAAAACACTCTTTGGGACGTCGAAGGGAACTCGAATAAGTTTAACTCGGAACTCTCATTTTCTTTCAAAGATTCAATCTTTATATATTAAAAAGGTTTAATGACATGATAGGTACCTTTATTGAGTTAGTTTCATTCAAAGATTCAATCTTTACTCTTCAAAACACTCTCCGTGACGTCAAAGGGATCTCGAATAAGTTTAACTCAAAACTTTTATTTCCTTTCAAAGATTTAATCCTTATACATTAAAATGGTCTAGTGACATAATAAGTACCTTGATTGAGGTATTTCCATTCAATGATTCAATCATTACTCTTTAAAACACTCTTCGAGACGTCGAAGGGAACTCGAATAAGTTTAACTCAGAACTTTCATATTCTTTTAAAGATTCAATCTTTACACATTAAAAAGGTTAAGTGACACGATAGGTACCTTTATTCAGTTATTTTCATTCAAAGATTTAATCTTTACACTTTAAAACACTCTTCGTGACGTCAAAGAGATCTCGAATAAGTTTAACTCAAAACTCTCATTTTCTTTCAAAGATTTAATCTTTATACATTAAAATGGTCCAGTCACATAATAAGTACCCTGATTGAGGTATTTTCCATTCAATGATTCAATCTTTAATCATTAAAACACTCTTCGGGACGTCGAAGGGAACTCGAATAAGTTTAACTCAGAACTTTCATTTTCTTCCAAAGATTCAATCTTTATACATTAAAAAGGTTTGGTGACATGATAGGAACCGTTATTCAGTAATTTTCATTCAAAGATTCAAACTTTAATCTTTAAAACACGCTTCGTGACTTCAAAGGGATCTCGAATAAGTTTAGCTCTAAACTCTCATTTTCTTTCAAAGATTCAATCTTTATACGTCAAAATGGTCTTGTTACATAATAGGTACCTTGATTGCGGTATTTCCATTCAAAGATTTCATACTTACTCATTAAAACACTCTTCGGGATGTCGAAGGGAACTCGAATAAGTTTAACTCAAAACACTCATTTTCTTTCAAAGATTCAATCTCTGTACATTAAAAAGGTTTAGTGACGCGATAGGTACCTTTATTGAGTTATTTTCATTCACAGATTCAATCTTTACTCATTAAAACACTCTGTGTGACGTAAAAGTGATCTCGAATAAATTTAACTCAAAACTCTCATTTTCTTTCAAAGATTCAATCTTTATACATTAAAATTGTTTAGTGACATAATTGGTACCTTTATTGAGTTATTTTCATTCGAAGATTCAATCTTTACTCGTTAAAAGGCTCTTCGTGACTTCATGGGTAACTCAAAACTGTTTAGCTCAAAACTCTGATTTTCTTTCAATGATTCAATCTTAATACTCTAGAAAGGTCTAGTGACATAATAGGTTTATTATTGAGGTATTCTCATTCAAAGATTAAATCTTTACTCATTAAAACACTCTTCGGGACGTAAAAGGGAAGTTGAATAAGTTTAACTCAGAACCCTCATTTTCTTTCAGAGATTCAATCTTTATACGTTAAAATGGTCTAGTGACATAATAGATACCTTGATTGAGGTAATTTCATTCAAAGATTCCATCTTTACTCATTAAAGCACTCTTCGTGACGCCAAAGGGATCCCGAATAAGTTTAACTCAAAACTCTCATTTTCTTTCAAAGATTTAATCTTTATACATTAAAATGGTCTTGTGACATAATAGGTACCTTGATTGAGGTATTTCCATTCGAAGATTCAATCTTTACTCATTAAAACACTCTTCGGGACGTCGATGGGATCCTGAATATGTTTAACTCAAAACTCTCATTTTCTTTCAAAGATTTAATATCTTTATACATTAAAATGGTCTTGTGACATAATAGGTACCTTGATTGAGGCATTACTATTCAAAGATTCAATTTTTACTCATTAAAACACTCTTCGGGACATCGAAGGGAACTCGAATAAGTTTAACTCAAAACTCTCATTTTCTTTCAAAGATTCAATCTTTATACATTAAAATGGTTTAGTGACATAATAGGTACCTTTATTGAGTTATTTTCATGTGAAGATTCAATCTTTACTCATTAAAAGACTCTTCGTGACTTCATGGGTAACTCGAATAAGTTTAGCTCAAAACTCTGATTTTCTTTCAAAGATTCAATCTTTATACACTAAAAAGGTCTACTGACATATTAGGTACATTGTTGAGGTATTTTCATTCAAAGACTCAACCCTTACTCATTAAAACACTCTTTTATACGTTAAAATGGTCTAGTGACATGATAGGTACCTTGATTGAGGTAATTTCATTCAAAGATTTAATCTTTACTTATTAAAACACTCTTCGTGACGTGACAGGGATCTCGAATAAGTTTAACTCAAAACTCTCATTTTTTTTCAAAGATTTAATCTTTATATATTAAAATGGTCTAGTGACATAATAGGTACCTAGATTGATGTATTTCTGTTCAAAGATTCAATCTTAACTCATTAAAACACTCTTTGGGACGTCGAAGGGAACTCGAATAAGTTTAACTCGGAACTCTCATTTTCTTTCAAAGATTCAATCTTTATATATTAAAAAGGTTTAATGACATGATAGGTACCTTTATTGAGTTAGTTTCATTCAAAGATTCAATCTTCACTCTTCAAAACACTCTCCGTGACGTCAAAGGGATCTCGAATAAGTTTAACTCAAAACTTTTATTTCCTTTCAAAGATTTAATCCTTATACATTAAAATGGTCTAGTGACATAATAAGTACCTTGACTGAGGTATTTCCATTCAATGATTCAATCTTTACTCTTTAAAACACCCTTCGAGACGTCGAAGGGAACTCGAATAAGTTTAACTCAGAACTTTCATATTCTTTTAAAGATTCAATCTTTACACATTAAAAAGGTTAAGTGACACGATAGGTACCTTTATTCAGTTATTTTCATTCAAAGATTCAATCTTTACACTTTAAAACACTCTTCGTGACGTCAAAGAGATCTCGAATAAGTTTAACTCAAAACTCTCATTTTCTTTCAAAGATTTAATCTTTATACATTAAAATGGTTTAGTGACATAATAGGTACCTTTATTGAGTTATTTTCATGTGAAGATTCAATCTTTACTCATTAAAAGACTCTTCATGACTTCATGGGTAACTCGAATAAGTTTAGCTCAAAACTCTGATTTTCTTTCAAAGATTCAATCTTTATACACTAAAAAGGTCTACTGACATATTAGGTACATTGTTGAGGTATTTTCATTCAAAGACTCAACCCTTACTCATTAAAACACTCTTTTATATGTTAAAATGGTCTAGTGACATGATAGGTACCTTGATTGAGGTAATTTCATTCAAAGATTTAATCTTTACTTATTAAAACACTCTTCGTGACGTGAAAGGGATCTCGAATAAGTTTAACTCAAAACTCTCATTTTTTTTCAAAGATTTAATCTTTATATATTAAAATGGTCTAGTGACATAATAGGTACCTAGATTGATGTATTTCTATTCAAAGATTCAATCTTTACTCATTAAAACACTCTTTGGGACGTCGAAGGGAACTCGAATAAGTTTAACTCGGAACTCTCATTTTCTTTCAAAGATTCAATCTTTATATATTAAAAAGGTTTAATGACATGATAGGTACCTTTATTGAGTTAGTTTCATTCAAAGATTCAATCTTTACTCTTCAAAACACTCTCCGTGAAGTCAAAGGGATCTCGAATAAGTTTAACTCAAAACTTTTATTTCCTTTCAAAGATTTAATCCTTATACATTAAAATGGTCTAGTGACATAATAAGTACCTTGATTGAGGTATTTCCATTCAATGATTCAATCTTTACTCTTTAAAACACACTTCGAGACGTCGAAGGGAACTCGAATAAGTTTAACTCAGAACTTTAATATTCTTTTAAAGATTCAATCTTTACACATTAAAAAGGTTAAGTGACACGATAGGTACCTTTATTCAGTTATTTTCATTCAAAGATTCAATCTTTACACTTTAAAACACTCTTCGTGACGTCAAAGAGATCTCGAATAAGTTTAACTCAAAACTCTCATTTTCTTTCAAAGATTTAATCTTTATACATTAAAATGGTCCAGTCACATAATAAGTACCCTGGTTGAGGTATTTTCCATTCAATGATTCAATCTTTAATCATTAAAACACTCTTCGGGACGTCGAAGGGAACTCGAATAAGTTTAACTCAGAACTTTCATTTTCTTCCAAAGATTCAATCTTTATACATTAAAAAGGTTTGGTGACATGATAGGAACCGTTATTCAGTAATTTTCATTCAAAGATTCAAACTTTAATCTTTAAAACACGCTTCGTGACTTCAAAGGGATCTCGAATAAGTTTAGCTCAAAACTCTCATTTTCTTTCAAAGATTCAATCTTTATACGTCAAAATGGTCTTGTTACATAATAGGTACCTTGATTGCGGTATTTCCATTCAAAGATTTCATACTTACTCATTAAAACACTCTTCGGGATGTCGAAGGGAACTCGAATAAGTTTAACTCAAAACACTCATTTTCTTTCAAAGATTCAATCTCTGTACATTAAAAAGGTTTAGTGACGCGATAGGTACCTTTATTGAGTTATTTTCATTCACAGATTCAATCTTTACTCATTAAAACACTCTGTGTGACGTAAAAGTGATCTCGAATAAATTTAACTCAAAACTCTCATTTTCTTTCAAAGATTCAATCTTTATACATTAAAATTGTTTAGTGACATAATTGGTACCTTTATTGAGTTATTTTCATTCGAAGATTCAATCTTTACTCGTTAAAAGACTCTTCGTGACTTCATGGGTAACTCAAAACTGTTTAGCTCAAAACTCTGATTTTCTTTCAATGATTCAATCTTTATACTCTAGAAAGGTCTAGTGACATAATAGGTTTATTATTGAGGTATTCTCATTCAAAGATTAAATCTTTACTCATTAAAACACTCTTCGGGACGTAAAAGGGAACTTGAATAAGTTTAACTCAGAACCCTCATTTTCTTTCAGAGATTCAATCTTTATACGTTAAAATGGTCTAGTGACATAATAGATACCTTGATTGAGGTAATTTCATTCAAAGATTCCATCTTTACTCATTAAAGCACTCTTCGTGACGCCAAAGGGATCCCGAATAAGTTTAACTCAAAACTCTCATTTTCTTTCAAAGATTTAATCTTTATACATTAAAATGGTCTTGTGACATAATAGGTACCTTGATTGAGGTATTTCCATTCGAAGATTCAATCTTTACTCATTAAAACACTCTTCGGGACGTCGATGGGATCCTGAATATGTTTAACTCAAAACTCTCATTTTCTTTCAAAGATTTAATATCTTTATACATTAAAATGGTCTTGTGACATAATAGGTACCTTGATTGAGGCATTACTATTCAAAGATTCAATTTTTACTCATTAAAACACTCTTCGGGACATCGAAGGGAATTCGAATAAGTTTAACTCAAAACTCTCATTTTCTTTCAAAGATTCAATCTTTATACATTAAAATGGTTTAGTGACATAATAGGTACCTTTATTGAGTTATTTTCATGTGAAGATTCAATCTTTACTCATTAAAAGACTCTTCGTGACTTCATGGGTAACTCGAATAAGTTTAGCTCAAAACTCTGATTTTCTTTCAAAGATTCAATCTTTATACACTAAAAAGGTCTACTGACATATTAGGTACATTGTTGAGGTATTTTCATTCAAAGACTCAACCCTTACTCATTAAAACACTCTTTTATACGTTAAAATGGTCTAGTGACATGATAGGTACTTGATTGAGGTAATTTCATTCAAAGATTTAATCTTTACTTATTAAAACACTCTTCGTGACGTGAAAGGGATCTCGAATAAGTTTAACTCAAAACTCTCAATTTTTTTCAAAGATTTAATCTTTATATATTAAAATGGTCTAGTGACATAATAGGTACCTAGATTGATGTATTTCTGTTCAAAGATTCAATCTTTACTCATTAAAACACTCTTTGGGACGTCGAAGGGAACTCGAATAAGTTTAACTCGGAACTCTCATTTTCTTTCAAAGATTCAATCTTTATATATTAAAAAGGTTTAATGACATGATAGGTACCTTTATTGAGTTAGTTTCATTCAAAGATTCAAGCTTTACTCTTCAAAACACTCTCCGTGACGTCAAAGGGATCTCGAATAAGTTTAACTCAAAACTTTTATTTCCTTTCAAAGATTTAATCCTTATACATTAAAATGGTCTAGTGACATAATAAGTACCTTGATTGAGGTATTTCCATTCAATGATTCAATCTTTACTCTTTAAAACATTCTTCGAGACGTCGAAGGGAACTCGAATAAGTTTAACTCAGAACTTTCATATTCTTTTAAAGGTTCAATCTTTACACATTAAAAAGGTTAAGTGACACGATAGGTACCTTTATTCAGTTATTTTCATTCAAAGATTCAATCTTTACACTTTAAAACACTCTTCGTGACGTCAAAGAGATCTCGAATAAGTTTAACTCAAAACTCTCATTTTCTTTCAAAGATTCAATCTTTATACATTAAAATGGTTTAGTGACATAATAGGTACCTTTATTGAGTTATTTTCATGTGAAGATTCAATCTTTACTCATTAAAAGACTCTTCGTGACTTCATGGGTAACTCGAATAAGTTTAGCTCAAAACTCTGATTTTCTTTCAAAGATTCAATCTTTATACACTAAAAAGGTCTACTGACATATTAGGTACATTGTTGAGCTATTTTCATTCAAAGACTCGACCCTTACTCATTAAAACACTCTTTTATACGTTAAAATGGTCTAGTGACATGATAGGTACCTTGATTGAGGTAATTTCATTCAAAGATTTAATCTTTACTTATTAAAACACTCTTCGTGACGTGAAAGGGATCTCGAATAAGTTTAACTCAAAACTCTCATTTTTTTTCAAAGATTTAATCTTTATATATTAAAATGGACTAGTGACATAATAGGTACCTAGATTGATGTATTTCTGTTCAAAGATTCAATCTTTACTCATTAAAACACTCTTTGGGACGTCGAAGGGAACTCGAATAAGTTTAACTCGGAACTCTCATTTTCTTTCAAAGATTCAATCTTTATATATTAAAAAGGTTTAATGACATGATAGGTACCTTTATTGAGTTAGTTTCATTCAAAGATTTAAGCTTTACTCTTCAAAACACTCTCCGTGACGTCAAAGGGATCTCGAATAAGTTTAACTCAAAACTTTTATTTCCTTTCAAAGATTTAATCCTTATACATTAAAATGGTCTAGTGACATAATAAGTACCTTGATTGAGGTATTTCCATTCAATGATTCAATCTTTACTCTTTAAAACATTCTTCGAGACGTCGAAGGGAACTCGAATAAGTTTAACTCAGAACTTTCATATTCTTTTAAAGGTTCAATCTTTACACATTAAAAAGGTTAAGTGACACGATAGGTACCTTTATTCAGTTATTTTCATTCAAAGATTCAATCTTTACACTTTAAAACACTCTTCGTGACGTCAAAGAGATCTCGAATAAGTTTAACTCAAAACTCTCATTTTCTTTCAAAGATTCAATCTTTATACATTAAAATGGTTTAGTGACAGAATAGGTACCTTTATTGAGTTATTTTCATGTGAAGATTCAATCTTTACTCATTAAAAGACTCTTCGTGACTTCATGGGTAACTCGAATAAGTTTAGCTCAAAACTCTGATTTTCTTTCAAAGATTCAATCTTTATACACTAAAAAGGTCTACTGACATATTAGGTACATTGTTGAGCTATTTTCATTCAAAGACTCAACCCTTACTCATTAAAACACTCTTTTATACGTTAAAATGGTCTAGTGACATGATAGGCACCTTGATTGAGGTAATTTCATTCAAAGATTTAATCTTTACTTATTAAAACACTCTTCGTGACGTGAAAGGGATCTCGAATAAGTTTAACTCAAAACTCTCATTTTTTTTCAAAGATTTAACCTTTATATATTAAAATGGTCTAGTGACATAATAGGTACCTAGATTGATGTATTTCTATTCAAAGATTCAATCTTTACTCATTAAAACACTCTTTGGGACGTCGGAAGGAACTCGAATAAGTTTAACTCGGAACTCTCATTTTCTTTCAAAGATTCAATCTTTATATATTAAAAAGGTTTAATGACATGATAGGTACCTTTATTGAGTTAGTTTCATTCAAAGATTCAATCTTTACTCTTCAAAACACTCTCCGTGACGTCAAATGGATCTCGAATAAGTTTAACTCAAAACTTTTATTTCCTTTCAAAGATTTAATCCTTATACATTAAAATGGTCTAGTGACATAATAAGTACCTTGATTGAGGTATTTCCATTCAATGATTCAATCTTTACTCTTTAAAACACTCTTCGAGACGTCGAAGGGAACTCGAATAAGTTTAACTCAGAACTTTCATATTCTTTTAAAGATTCAATCTTTACACATTAAAAAGGTTAAGTGACACGATAGGTACCTTTATTCAGTTATTTTCATTCAAAGATTCAATCTTTACACTTTAAAACACTCTTCGTGACGTCAAAGAGATCTCAAATAAGTTTAACTCAAAACTCTCATTTTCTTTCAAAGATTCAATCTTTATACATTAAAATGGTTTAGTGACATAATAGGTACCTTTATTGAGTTATTTTCATGTGAAGATTCAATCTTTACTCATTAAAAGACTCTTCATGACTTCATGGGTAACTCGAATAAGTTTAGCTCAAAACTCTGATTTTCTTTCAAAGATTCAATCTTTATACACTAAAAAGGTCTACTGACATATTAGGTACATTGTTGAGGTATTTTCATTCAAAGACTCAACCCTTACTCATTAAAACACTCTTTTATACGTTAAAATGGTCTAGTGACATGATAGGTGCCTTGATTGAGGTAATTTCATTCAAAGATTTAATCTTTACTTATTAAAACACTCTTCGTGACGTGAAAGGGATCTCGAATAAGTTTAACTCAAAACTCTCATTTTTTTTTAAAGATTTAATCTTTATATATTAAAATGGTCTAGTGACATAATAGGTACCTAGATTGATGTATTTCTATTCAAAGATTCAATTTTTACTCATTAAAACACTCTTCGGGACATCGAAGGGAACTCGAATAAGTTTAACTAAAAACTCTCATTTTCTTTCAAAGATTCAATCTTTATACGTTAAAATGGTTTAGTGACATAATAGGTACCTTTATTGAGTTATTTTCATGTGAAGATTCAATCTTTACTCATTAAAAGACTCTTCGTGACTTCATGGGTAACTCGAATAAGTTTTGCACAAAACTCTGATTTTCTTTCAAAGATTCAATCTTTATACACTAAAAAGGTCTACTGACATATTAGGTACATTGTTGAGGTATTTTCATTCAAAGACTCAACCCTTACTCATTAAAACTCTCTTTTATACGTTAAAATGGTCTAGTGACATGATAGGTACCTTGATTGAGGTAATTTCATTCATAGATTTAATCTTTACTTATTAAAACACTCTTCGTGACGTGAAAGGGATCTCGAATAAGTTTAACTCAGAACTCTCATTTTTTTTCAAAGATTTAATCTTTATATATTAAAATGGTCTAGTGACATAATAGGTACCTAGATTGATGTATTTCTATTGAAAGATTCAATCTTTACTAATTAAAACACTCTTTGGGACGTCAAAGGGAACTCGAATAAGTTTAACTCGGAACTCTCATTTTCTTTCAAAGATTCAATCTTTATATATTAAAAAGGTTTAATGACATGATAGGTACCTTTATTGAGTTAGTTTCATTCAAAGATTCAATCTTTACTCTTCAAAACACTCTCCGTGACGTCGAAGGGATCTCGAATAAGTTTAACTCAAAACATTTATTTCCTTTCAAAGATTTAATCCTTATACATTAAAATGGTCTAGTGACATAATAAGTACCTTAATTGAGGTATTTCCATTCAATGATTCAATCTTTACTCCTTAAAACACTCTTCGAGACGTCGAAGGGAACTCGAATAAGTTTAACTCAGAACTTTCATATTCTTTTAAAGATTCAATCTTTACACATTAAAAAGGTTAAGTGACACGATAGGTACCTTTATTCAGTTATTTTTATTCAAAGATTCAATCTTTACACTTTAAAACACTCTTCGTGACGTCAAAGAGATCTCGAATAAGTTTAACTCAAAACTCTCATTTTCTTTCAAAGATTTAATCTTTATACATTAAAATGGTCCAGTCACATAATAAGTACCCTGATTGAGGTATTTTCCATTCAATGATTCAATCTTTAATCATTAAAACACTCTTCGGGACGTCGAAGGGAACTCGTATAAGTTTAACTCAGAACTTTCATTTTCTTCCAAAGATTCAATCTTTATACATTAAAAAGGTTTGGTGACATGATAGGAACCGTTATTCAGTAATTTTCATTCAAAGATTCAAAATTTAATCTTTAAAACACGCTTCGTGACTTCAAAGGGATCTCGAATAAGTTTAGCTCAAAACTCTCATTTTCTTTCAAAGATTCAATCTTTATACGTCAAAATGGTCTTGTTACATAATAAGTACCTTGATTGCGGTATTTCCATTCAAAGATTTCATACTTACTCATTAAAACACTCTTCGGGATGTTGAAGGGAACTCGAATAAGTTTAACTCAAAACACTCATTTTCTTTCAAAGATTCAATCTCTGTACATTAAAAAGGTTTAGTGACGCGATAGGTACCTTTATTGAGTTATTTTCATTCACAGATTCAATCTTTACTCATTAAAACACTCTGTGTGACGTAAAAGTGATGTCGAATAAATTTAACTCAAAACTCTCATTTTCTTTCAAAGATTCAATCTTTATACATTAAAATTGTTTAGTGACATAATTGGTACCTTTATTGAGTTATTTTCATTCGAAGATTCAATCTTTACTCGTTAAAAGACTCTTCGTGACTTCATGGGTAACTCAAAACTGTTTAGCTCAAAACTCTGATTTTCTTTCAATGATTCAATCTTTATACTCTAGAAAGGTCTAGTGACATAATAGGTTTATTATTGAGGTATTCTCATTCAAAGATTAAATCTATACTCATTAAAACACTCTTCGGGACGTAAAAGGGAACTTGAATAAGTTTAACTCAGAACCCTCATTTTCTTTCAGAGATTCAATCTTTATACGTTAAAATGGTCTAGTGACATAATAGATACCTTGATTGAGGTAATTTCATTCAAAGATTCCATCTTTACTCATTAAAGCACTTTTCGTGACGCCAAAGGGATCCCGAATAAGTTTAACTCAAAACTCTCATTTTCTTCCAAAGATTTAATCTTTATACATTAAAATGGTCTTGTGACATAATAGGTACCTTGATTGAGGTATTTCCATTCGAAGATTCAATCTTTACTCATTAAAACACTCTTCGGGACGTCGATGGGATCCTGAATATGTTTAACTCAAAACTCTCATTTTCTTTCAAAGATTTAATATCTTTATACATTAAAATGGTCTTGTGACATAATAGGTACCTTGATTGAGGCATTACTATTCAAATATTCAATTTTTACTCATTAAAACACTCTTCGGGAAATCGAAGGAAACTCGAATAAGTTTAACTCAAAACTCTCATTTTCTTTCAAAAATTCAATCTTTATACATTAAAATGGTTTAGTGACATAATAGGTACCTTTATTGAGTTATTTTCATGTGAAGATTCAATCTTTACTCATTAAAAGACTCTTCGTGACTTCATGGGTAACTCGAATAAGTTTAGCTCAAAACTCTGATTTTCTTTCAAAGATTCAATCTTTATACACTAAAAAGGTCTACTGACATATTAGGTACATTGTTGAGCTATTTTCATTCAAAGACTCAACCCTAACTCATTAAAACACTCTTTTATACGTTAAAATGGTCTAGTGACATGATAGGTACCTTGATTGAGGTAATTTCATTCAAAGATTTAATCTTTACTTATTAAAACAGTCTTCGTGACGTGAAAGGGATCTCGAATAAGTTTAACTCAAAACTCTCATTTTTTTTCAAAGATTTAATCTTTATATATTAAAATGGTCTAGTGACATAATAGGTACCTAGATTGATGTATTTCTATTCAAAGATTCAATCTTTACTCATTAAAACACTCTTTGGGACGTCGAAGGGAACTCGAATAAGTTTAACTCGGAACTCTCATTTTCTTTCAAAGATTCAATCTTTATATATTAAAAAGGTTTAATGACATGATAGGTACCTTTATTGAGTTAGTTTCATTCAAAGATTCAATCTTTACTCTTCAAAACACTCTCCGTGACGTCAAAGGGATCTCGAATAAGTTTAACTCAAAACTTTTATTTCCTTTCAAAGATTTAATCCTTATACATTAAAATGGTCTAGTGACATAATATGTACCTTGATTGAGGTATTTCCATTCAATGATTCAATCTTTACTCTTTAAAACACTCTTCGAGACGTCGAAGGGAACTCGAATAAGTTTAACTCAGAACTTTCATATTCTTTTAAAGATTCAATCTTTACACATTAAAAAGGTTAAGTGACACGATAGGTACCTTTATTCAGTTATTTTCATTCAAAGATTCAATCTTTACACTTTAAAACACTCTTCGTGACGTCAAAGAGATCTCGAATAAGTTTAACTCAAAACTCTCATTTTCTTTCAAAGATTCAATCTTTATACATTAAAATGGTTTAGTGACATAATAGGTACCTTTATTGAGTTATTTTCATGTGAAGATTCAATCTTTACTCATTAAAAGACTCTTCGTGACTTCATGGGTAACTCGAATAAGTTTAGCTCAAAACTCTGATTTTCTTTCAAAGATTCAATCTTTATACACTAAAAGGTCTACTGACATATTAGGTACATTGTTGAGCTATTTTCATTCAAAGACTCAACCCTTACTCATTAAAACACTCTTTTATACGTTAAAATGGTCTAGTGACATGATAGGTACCTTGATTGAGGTAATTTCATTCAAAGATTTAATCTTTACTTATTAAAACAGTCTTCGTGACGTGAAAGGGATCTCGAATAAGTTTAACTCAAAACTCTCATTTTTTTTCCAAGATTTAATCTTTATATATTAAAATGGTCTAGTGACATAATAGGTACCTAGATTGATGTATTTCTATTCAAAGATTCAATCTTTACTCATTAAAACACTCTTTGGGACGTCGAAGGGAACTCGAATAAGTTTAACTCGGAACTCTCATTTTCTTTCAAAGATTCAATCTTTATATATTAAAAAGGTTTAATGACATGATAGGTACCTTTATTGAGTTAGTTTCATTCAAAGATTCAATCTTTACTCTTCAAAACACTCTCCGTCACGTCAAAGGGATCTCGAATAAGTTTAACTCAAAACTTTTATTTCCTTTCAAAGATTTAATCCTTATACATTAAAATGGTCTAGTGACATAATAAGTACCTTGATTGAGGTATTTCCATTCAATGATTCAATCTTTACTCTTTAAAACACTCTTCGAGACGTCGAAGGGAACTCGAATAAGTTTAACTCAGAACTTTCATATTCTTTTAAAGATTCAATCTTTACACATTAAAAAGGTTAAGTGACACGATAGGTACCTTTATTCAGTTATTTTCATTCAAAGATTCAATCTTTACACTTTAAAACACTCTTCGTGACGTCAAAGAGATCTCGAATAAGTTTAACTCAAAACTCTCATTTTCTTTCAAAGATTTAATCTTTATACATTAAAATGGTCCAGTCACATAATAAGTACCCTGATTGAGGTATTTTCCATTCAATGATTCAATCTTTAATCATTAAAACACCCTTCGGGACGTCGAAGGGAACTCGAATAAGTTTGACTCAGAACTTTCATTTCCTTCCAAAGATTCAGTCTTTATACACTAAAAAGGTTTGGTGACATGATAGGAACCGTTATTCAGTAATTTTCATTCAAAGATTCAAACTTTAATCTTTAAAACACGCTTCGTGACTTCAAAGGGATCTCGAATAAGTTTAGCTCAAAACTCTCATTTTCTTTCAAAGATTCAATCTTTATACGTCAAAATGGTCTTGTTACATAATAGGTACCTTGATTGCGGTATTTCCATTCAAAGATTTCATACTTACTCATTAAAACACTCTTCGGGATGTCGAAGGGAACTCGAATAAGTTTAACTCAAAACACTCATTTTCTTTCAAAGATTCAATCTCTGTACATTAAAAAGGTTTAGTGACGCGATAGGTACCTTTATTGAGTTATTTTCATTCACAGATTCAATCTTTACTCATTAAAACACTCTGTGTGACGTAAAAGTGATCTCGAATAAATTTAACTCAAAACTCACATTTTCTTTCAAAGATTCAATCTTTATACATTAAAATTGTTTAGTGACATAATTGGTACCTTTATTGAGTTATTTTCATTCGAAGATTCAATCTTTACTCGTTAAAAGACTCTTCGTGACTTCATGGGTAACTCAAAACTGTTTAGCTCAAAACTCTGATTTTCTTTCAATGATTCAATCTTTATACTCTAGAAAGGTCTAGTGACATAATAGGTTTATTATTGAGGTATTCTCATTCAAAGATTAAATCTTTACTCATTAAAACACTCTTCGGGACGTAAAAAGAAACTTGAATAAGTTTAACTCAGAACCCTCATTTTCTTTCAGAGATTCAATCTTTATACGTTAAAATGGTCTAGTGACATAATAGATACCTTGATTGAGGTAATTTCATTCAAAGATTCCATCTTTACTCATTAAAGCACTCTTCGTGACGCCAAAGGGATCCCGAATAAGTTTAACTCAAAACTCTCATTTTCTTTCAAAGATTTAATCTTTATACATTAAAATGGTCTTGTGACATAATAGGTACCTTGATTGAGGTATTTCCATTCGAAGATTCAATCTTTACTCATTAAAACACTCTTCGGGACGTCGATGGGATCCTGAATATGTTTAACTCAAAACTCTCATTTTCTTTCAAAGATTTAATATCTTTATACATTAAAATGGTCTTGTGACATAATAGGTACCTTGATTGAGGCATTACTATTCAAAGATTCAATTTTTACTCATTAAAACACTCTTCGGGACATCGAAGGGAATTCGAATAAGTTTAACTCAAAACTCTCATTTTCTTTCAAAGATTCAATCTTTATACATTAAAATGGTTTAGTGACATAATAGGTACCTTTATTGAGTTATTTTCATGTGAAGATTCAATCTTTACTCATTAAAAGACTCTTCGTGACTTCATGGGTAACTCGAATAAGTTTAGCTCAAAACTCTGATTTTCTTTCAAAGATTCAATCTTTATACACTAAAAAGGTCTACTGACATATTAGGTACATTGTTGAGGTATTTTCATTCAAAGACTCAACCCTTACTCATTAAAACACTCTTTTATACGTTAAAATGGTCTAGTGACATGATAGGTACCTTGATTGAGGTAATTTCATTCAAAGATTTAATCTTTACTTATTAAAACACTCTTCGTGACGTGAAAGGGATCTCGAATAAGTTTAACTCAAAACTCTCAATTTTTTTCAAAGATTTAATCTTTATATATTAAAATGGTCTAGTGACATAATAGGTACCTAGATTGATGTATTTCTGTTCAAAGATTCAATCTTTACTCATTAAAACACTCTTTGGGACGTCGAAGGGAACTCGAATAAGTTTAACTCGGAACTCTCATTTTCTTTCAAAGATTCAATCTTTATATATTAAAAAGGTTTAATGACATGATAGGTACCTTTATTGAGTTAGTTTCATTCAAAGATTCAAGCTTTACTCTTCAAAACACTCTCCGTGACGTCAAAGGGATCTCGAATAAGTTTAACTCAAAACTTTTATTTCCTTTCAAAGATTTAATCCTTATACATTAAAATGGTCTAGTGACATAATAAGTACCTTGATTGAGGTATTTCCATTCAATGATTCAATCTTTACTCTTTAAAACATTCTTCGAGACGTCGAAGGGAACTCGAATAAGTTTAACTCGGAAATTTCATATTCTTTTAAAGGTTCAATCTTTACACATTAAAAAGGTTAAGTGACACGATAGGTACCTTTATTCAGTTATTTTCATTCAAAGATTCAATCTTTACACTTTAAAACACTCTTCGTGACGTCAAAGAGATCTCGAATAAGTTTAACTCAAAACTCTCATTTTCTTTCAAAGATTCAATCTTTATACATTAAAATGGTTTAGTGACATAATAGGTACCTTTATTGAGTTATTTTCATGTGAAGATTCAATCTTTACTCATTAAAAGACTCTTCGTGACTTCATGGGTAACTCGAATAAGTTTAGCTCAAAACTCTGATTTTCTTTCAAAGATTCAATCTTTATACACTAAAAAGGTCTACTGACATATTAGGTACATTGTTGAGCTATTTTCATTCAAAGACTTGACCCTTACTCATTAAAACACTCTTTTATACGTTAAAATGGTCTAGTGACATGATAGGTACCTTGATTGAGGTAATTTCATTCAAAGATTTAATCTTTACTTATTAAAACACTCTTCGTGACGTGAAAGGGATCTCGAATAAGTTTAACTCAAAACTCTCATTTTTTTTCAAAGATTTAATCTTTATATATTAAAATGGACTAGTGACATAATAGGTACCTAGATTGATGTATTTCTGTTCAAAGATTCAATCTTTACTCATTAAAACACTCTTTGGGACGTCGAAGGGAACTCGAATAAGTTTAACTCGGAACTCTCATTTTCTTTCAAAGATTCAATCTTTATATATTAAAAAGGTTTAATGACATGATAGGTACCTTTATTGAGTTAGTTTCATTCAAAGATTTAAGCTTTACTCTTCAAAACACTCTCCGTGACGTCAAAGGGATCTCGAATAAGTTTAACTCAAAACTTTTATTTCCTTTCAAAGATTTAATCCTTATACATTAAAATGGTCTAGTGACATAATAAGTACCTTGATTGAGGTATTTCCATTCAATGATTCAATCTTTACTCTTTAAAACATTCTTCGAGACGTCGAAGGGAACTCGAATAAGTTTAACTCAGAACTTTCATATTCTTTTAAAGGTTCAATCTTTACACATTAAAAAGGTTAAGTGACACGATAGGTACCTTTATTCAGTTATTTTCATTCAAAGATTCAATCTTTACACTTTAAAACACTCTTCGTGACGTCAAAGAGATCTCGAATAAGTTTAACTCAAAACTCTCATTTTCTTTCAAAGATTCAATCTTTATACATTAAAATGGTTTAGTGACATAATAGGTACCTTTATTGAGTTATTTTCATGTGAAGATTCAATCTTTACTCATTAAAAGACTCTTCGTGACTTCATGGGTAACTCGAATAAGTTTAGCTCAAAACTCTGATTTTCTTTCAAAGATTCAATCTTTATACACTAAAAAGGTCTACTGACATATTAGGTACATTGTTGAGCTATTTTCATTCAAAGACTCAACCCTTACTCATTAAAACACTCTTTTATACGTTAAAATGGTCTAGTGACATGATAGGCACCTTGATTGAGGTAATTTCATTCAAAGATTTAATCTTTACTTATTAAAACACTCTTCGTGACGTGAAAGGGATCTCGAATAAGTTTAACTCAAAACTCTCATTTTTTTTCAAAGATTTAATCTTTATATATTAAAATGGTCTAGTGACATAATAGGTACCTAGATTGATGTATTTCTATTCAAAGATTCAATCTTTACTCATTAAAACACTCTTTGGGACGTCGAAGGGAACTCGAATAAGTTTAACTCGGAACTCTCATTTTCTTTCAAAGATTCAATCTTTATATATTAAAAAGGTTTAATGACATGATAGGTACCTTTATTGAGTTAGTTTCATTCAAAGATTCAATCTTTACTCTTCAAAACACTCTCCGTGACGTCAAATGGATCTCGAATAAGTTTAACTCAAAACTTTTATTTCCTTTCAAAGATTTAATCCTTATACATTAAAATGGTCTAGTGACATAATAAGTACCTTGATTGAGGTATTTCCATTCAATGATTCAATCTTTACTCTTTAAAACACTCTTCGAGACGTCGAAGGGAACTCGAATAAGTTTAACTCAGAACTTTCATATTCTTTTAAAGATTCAATCTTTACACATTAAAAAGGTTAAGTGACACGATAGGTACCTTTATTCAGTTATTTTCATTCAAAGATTCAATCTTTACACTTTAAAACACTCTTCGTGACGTCAAAGAGATCTCAAATAAGTTTAACTCAAAACTCTCATTTTCTTTCAAAGATTCAATCTTTATACATTAAAATGGTTTAGTGACATAATAGGTACCTTTATTGAGTTATTTTCATGTGAAGATTCAATCTTTACTCATTAAAAGACTCTTCATGACTTCATGGGTAACTCGAATAAGTTTAGCTCAAAACTCTGATTTTCTTTCAAAGATTCAATCTTTATACACTAAAAAGGTCTACTGACATATTAGGTACATTGTTGAGGTATTTTCATTCAAAGACTCAACCCTTACTCATTAAAACACTCTTTTATACGTTAAAATGGTCTAGTGACATGATAGGTGCCTTGATTGAGGTAATTTCATTCAAAGATTTAATCTTTACTTATTAAAACACTCTTCGTGACGTGAAAGGGATCTCGAATAAGTTTAACTCAAAACTCTCATTTTTTTTCAAAGATTTAATCTTTATATATTAAAATGGTCTAGTGACATAATAGGTACCTAGATTGATGTATTTCTATTCAAAGATTCAATTTTTACTCATTAAAACACTCTTCGGGACATCGAAGGGAACTCGAATAAGTTTAACTAAAAACTCTCATTTTCTTTCAAAGATTCAATCTTTATACGTTAAAATGGTTTAGTGACATAATAGGTACCTTTATTGAGTTATTTTCATGTGAAGATTCAATCTTTACTCATTAAAAGACTCTTCGTGACTTCATGGGTAACTCGAATAAGTTTTGCACAAAACTCTGATTTTCTTTCAAAGATTCAATCTTTATACACTAAAAAGGTCTACTGACATATTAGGTACATTGTTGAGGTATTTTCATTCAAAGACTCAACCCTTACTCATTAAAACTCTCTTTTATACGTTAAAATGGTCTAGTGACATGATAGGTACCTTGATTGAGGTAATTTCATTCATAGATTTAATCTTTACTCATTAAAACACTCTTCGTGACGTGAAAGGAATCTCGAATAAGTTTAACTCAAAACTCTCATTTTTTTTCAAAGATTTAATCTTTATATATTAAAATGGTCTAGTGACATAATAGGTACCTAGATTGATGTATTTCTATTGAAAGATTCAATCTTTACTAATTAAAACACTCTTTGGGACGTCAAAGGGAACTCGAATAAGTTTAACTCGGAACTCTCATTTTCTTTCAAAGATTCAATCTTTATATATTAAAAAGGTTTAATGACATGATAGGTACCTTTATTGAGTTAGTTTCATTCAAAGATTCAATCTTTACTCTTCAAAACACTCTCCGTGACGTCGAAGGGATCTCGAATAAGTTTAACTCAAAACATTTATTTCCTTTCAAAGATTTAATCCTTATACATTAAAATGGTCTAGTGACATAATAAGTACCTTAATTGAGGTATTTCCATTCAATGATTCAATCTTTACTCCTTAAAACACTCTTCGAGACGTCGAAGGGAACTCGAATAAGTTTAACTCAGAACTTTCATATTCTTTTAAAGATTCAATCTTTACACATTAAAAAGGTTAAGTGACACGATAGGTACCTTTATTCAGTTATTTTTATTCAAAGATTCAATCTTTACACTTTAAAACACTCTTCGTGACGTCAAAGAGATCTCGAATAAGTTTAACTCAAAACTCTCATTTTCTTTCAAAGATTTAATCTTTATACATTAAAATGGTCCAGTCACATAATAAGTACCCTGATTGAGGTATTTTCCATTCAATGATTCAATCTTTAATCATTAAAACACTCTTCGGGACGTCGAAGGGAACTCGTATAAGTTTAACTCAGAACTTTCATTTTCTTCCAAAGATTCAATCTTTATACATTAAAAAGGTTTGGTGACATGATAGGAACCGTTATTCAGTAATTTTCATTCAAAGATTCAAAATTTAATCTTTAAAACACGCTTCGTGACTTCAAAGGGATCTCGAATAAGTTTAGCTCAAAACTCTCATTTTCTTTCAAAGATTCAATCTTTATACGTCAAAATGGTCTTGTTACATAATAAGTACCTTGATTGCGGTATTTCCATTCAAAGATTTCATACTTACTCATTAAAACACTCTTCGGGATGTTGAAGGGAACTCGAATAAGTTTAACTCAAAACACTCATTTTCTTTCAAAGATTCAATCTCTGTACATTAAAAAGGTTTAGTGACGCGATAGGTACCTTTATTGAGTTATTTTCATTCACAGATTCAATCTTTACTCATTAAAACACTCTGTGTGACGTAAAAGTGATGTCGAATAAATTTAACTCAAAACTCTTATTTTCTTTCAAAGATTCAATCTTTATACATTAAAATTGTTTAGTGACATAATTGGTACCTTTATTGAGTTATTTTCATTCGAAGATTCAATCTTTACTCGTTAAAAGACT
Organism: Cornus florida; assembly: GCF_030987335.1. Classification (NCBI taxonomy): domain Eukaryota; kingdom Viridiplantae; phylum Streptophyta; class Magnoliopsida; order Cornales; family Cornaceae; genus Cornus; species Cornus florida. Next base: position 206,975 of record NW_026775865.1, on the reverse strand, counting down.
CTTCGTGACTTCATGGGTAACTCAAAACTGTTTAGCTCAAAACTCGGATTTTCTTTCAATGATTCAATCTTTATACTCTAGAAAGGTCTAGTGACATAATAGGTTTATTATTGAGGTATTCTCATTCAAAGATTAAATCTATACTCATTAAAACACTCTTCGGGACGTAAAAGGGAACTTGAATAAGTTTAACTCAGAACCCTCATTTTCTTTTAGAGATTCAATCTTTATACGTTAAAATGGTCTAGTGACATAATAGATACCTTGATTGAGGTAATTTCATTCAAAGATTCCATCTTTACTCATTAAAGCACTTTTCGTGACGCCAAAGGGATCCCGAATAAGTTTAACTCAAAACTCTCATTTTCTTCCAAAGATTTAATCTTTATACATTAAAATGGTCTTGTGACATAATAGGTACCTTGATTGAGGTATTTCCATTCGAAGATTCAATCTTTACTCATTAAAACACTCTTCGGGACGTCGATGGGATCCTGAATATGTTTAACTCAAAACTCTCATTTTCTTTCAAAGATTTAATATCTTTATACATTAAAATGGTCTTGTGACATAATAGGTACCTTGATTGAGGCATTACTATTCAAATATTCAATTTTTACTCATTAAAACACTCTTCGGGAAATCGAAGGAAACTCGAATAAGTTTAACTCAAAACTCTCATTTTCTTTCAAAAATTCAATCTTTATACATTAAAATGGTTTAGTGACATAATAGGTACCTTTATTGAGTTATTTTCATGTGAAGATTCAATCTTTACTCATTAAAAGACTCTTCGTGACTTCATGGGTAACTCGAATAAGTTTAGCTCAAAACTCTGATTTTCTTTCAAAGATTCAATCTTTATACACTAAAAAGGTCTACTGACATATTAGGTACATTGTTGAGCTATTTTCATTCAAAGACTCAACCCTTACTCATTAAAACACTCTTTTATACGTTAAAATGGTCTAGTGACATGATAGGTACCTTGATTGAGGTAATTTCATTCAAAGATTTAATCTTTACTTATTAAAACAGTCTTCGTGACGTGAAAGGGATCTCGAATAAGTTTAACTCAAAACTCTCATTTTTTTTCAAAGATTTAATCTTTATATATTAAAATGGTCTAGTGACATAATAGGTACCTAGATTGATGTATTTCTATTCAAAGATTCAATCTTTACTCATTAAAACACTCTTTGGGACGTCGAAGGGAACTCGAATAAGTTTAACTCGGAACTCTCATTTTCTTTCAAAGATTCAATCTTTATATATTAAAAAGGTTTAATGACATGATAGGTACCTTTATTGAGTTAGTTTCATTCAAAGATTCAATCTTTACTCTTCAAAACACTCTCCGTGACGTCAAAGGGATCTCGAATAAGTTTAACTCAAAACTTTTATTTCCTTTCAAAGATTTAATCCTTATACATTAAAATGGTCTAGTGACATAATATGTACCTTGATTGAGGTATTTCCATTCAATGATTCAATCTTTACTCTTTAAAACACTCTTCGAGACGTCGAAGGGAACTCGAATAAGTTTAACTCAGAACTTTCATATTCTTTTAAAGATTCAATCTTTACACATTAAAAAGGTTAAGTGACACGATAGGTACCTTTATTCAGTTATTTTCATTCAAAGATTCAATCTTTACACTTTAAAACACTCTTCGTGACGTCAAAGAGATCTCGAATAAGTTTAACTCAAAACTCTCATTTTCTTTCAAAGATTCAATCTTTATACATTAAAATGGTTTAGTGACATAATAGGTACCTTTATTGAGTTATTTTCATGTGAAGATTCAATCTTTACTCATTAAAAGACTCTTCGTGACTTCATGGGTAACTCGAATAAGTTTAGCTCAAAACTCTGATTTTCTTTCAAAGATTCAATCTTTATACACTAAAAGGTCTACTGACATATTAGGTACATTGTTGAGCTATTTTCATTCAAAGACTCAACCCTTACTCATTAAAACACTCTTTTATACGTTAAAATGGTCTAGTGACATGATAGGTACCTTGATTGAGGTAATTTCATTCAAAGATTTAATCTTTACTTATTAAAACAGTCTTCGTGACGTGAAAGGGATCTCGAATAAGTTTAACTCAAAACTCTCATTTTTTTTCCAAGATTTAATCTTTATATATTAAAATGGTCTAGTGACATAATAGGTACCTAGATTGATGTATTTCTATTCAAAGATTCAATCTTTACTCATTAAAACACTCTTTGGGACGTCGAAGGGAACTCGAATAAGTTTAACTCGGAACTCTCATTTTCTTTCAAAGATTCAATCTTTATATATTAAAAAGGTTTAATGACATGATAGGTACCTTTATTGAGTTAGTTTCATTCAAAGATTCAATCTTTACTCTTCAAAACACTCTCCGTCACGTCAAAGGGATCTCGAATAAGTTTAACTCAAAACTTTTATTTCCTTTCAAAGATTTAATCCTTATACATTAAAATGGTCTAGTGACATAATAAGTACCTTGATTGAGGTATTTCCATTCAATGATTCAATCTTTACTCTTTAAAACACTCTTCGAGACGTCGAAGGGAACTCGAATAAGTTTAACTCAGAACTTTCATATTCTTTTAAAGATTCAATCTTTACACATTAAAAAGGTTAAGTGACACGATAGGTACCTTTATTCAGTTATTTTCATTCAAAGATTCAATCTTTACACTTTAAAACACTCTTCGTGACGTCAAAGAGATCTCGAATAAGTTTAACTCAAAACTCTCATTTTCTTTCAAAGATTTAATCTTTATACATTAAAATGGTCCAGTCACATAATAAGTACCCTGATTGAGGTATTTTCCATTCAATGATTCAATCTTTAATCATTAAAACACCCTTCGGGACGTCGAAGGGAACTCGAATAAGTTTGACTCAGAACTTTCATTTCCTTCCAAAGATTCAATCTTTATACACTAAAAAGGTTTGGTGACATGATAGGAACCGTTATTCAGTAATTTTCATTCAAAGATTCAAACTTTAATCTTTAAAACACGCTTCGTGACTTCAAAGGGATCTCGAATAAGTTTAGCTCAAAACTCTCATTTTCTTTCAAAGATTCAATCTTTATACGTCAAAATGGTCTTGTTACATAATAGGTACCTTGATTGCGGTATTTCCATTCAAAGATTTCATACTTACTCATTAAAACACTCTTCGGGATGTCGAAGGGAACTCGAATAAGTTTAACTCAAAACACTCATTTTCTTTCAAAGATTCAATCTCTGTACATTAAAAAGGTTTAGTGACGCGATAGGTACCTTTATTGAGTTATTTTCATTCACAGATTCAATCTTTACTCATTAAAACACTCTGTGTGACGTAAAAGTGATCTCGAATAAATTTAACTCAAAACTCACATTTTCTTTCAAAGATTCAATCTTTATACATTAAAATTGTTTAGTGACATAATTGGTACCTTTATTGAGTTATTTTCATTCGAAGATTCAATCTTTACTCGTTAAAAGACTCTTCGTGACTTCATGGGTAACTCAAAACTGTTTAGCTCAAAACTCTGATTTTCTTTCAATGATTCAATCTTTATACTCTAGAAAGGTCTAGTGACATAATAGGTTTATTATTGAGGTATTCTCATTCAAAGATTAAATCTTTACTCATTAAAACACTCTTCGGGACGTAAAAGGGAACTTGAATAAGTTTAACTCAGAACCCTCATTTTCTTTCAGAGATTCAATCTTTATACGTTAAAATGGTCTAGTGACATAATAGATACCTTGATTGAGGTAATTTCATTCAAAGATTCCATCTTTACTCATTAAAGCACTCTTCGTGACGCCAAAGGGATCCCGAATAAGTTTAACTCAAAACTCTCATTTTCTTTCAAAGATTTAATCTTTATACATTAAAATGGTCTTGTGACATAATAGGTACCTTGATTGAGGTATTTCCATTCGAAGATTCAATCTTTACTCATTAAAACACTCTTCGGGACGTCGATGGGATCCTGAATATGTTTAACTCAAAACTCTCATTTTCTTTCAAAGATTTAATATCTTTATACATTAAAATGGTCTTGTGACATAATAGGTACCTTGATTGAGGCATTACTATTCAAAGATTCAATTTTTACTCATTAAAACACTCTTCGGGAAATCGAAGGAAACTCGAATAAGTTTAACTCAAAACTCTCATTTTCTTTCAAAGATTCCATCTTTATACATTAAAATGGTTTAGTGACATAATAGGTACCTTTATTGAGTTATTTTCATGTGAAGATTCAATCTTTACTCATTAAAAGACTCTTCGTGACTTCATGGGTAACTCGAATAAGTTTAGCTCAAAACTCTGATTTTCTTTCAAAGATTCAATCTTTATACACTAAAAAGGTCTACTGACATATTAGGTACATTGTTGAGGTATTTTCATTCAAAGACTCAACCCTTACTCATTAAAACACTCTTTTATACGTTAAAATGGTCTAGTGACATGATAGGTACCTTGATTGAGGTAATTTCATTCAAAGATTTAATCTTTACTTATTAAAACACTCTTCGTGACGTGAAAGGGATCTCGAATAAGTTTAACTCAAAACTCTCATTTTTTTTCAAAGATTTAATCTTTATATATTAAAATGGTCTAGTGACATAATAGGTACCTAGATTGATGTATTTCTATTCAAAGATTCAATCTTTGCTCATTAAAACACTCTTTGGGACGTCGAAGGGAACTCGAATAAGTTTAACTCGGAACTCTCATTTTCTTTCAAAGATTCAATCTTTATATATTAAAAAGGTTTAATGACATGATAGGTACCTTTATTGAGTTAGTTTCATTCAAAGATTCAATCTTTACTCTTCAAAACACTCTCCGTCACGTCAAAGGGATCTCGAATAAGTTTAACTCAAAACTTTTATTTCCTTTCAAAGATTTAATCCTTATACATTAAAATGGTCTAGTGACATAATAAGTACCTTGATTGAGGTATTTCCATTCAATGATTCAATCTTTACTCTTTAAAACACTCTTCGAGACGTCGAAGGGAACTCGAATAAGTTTAACTCAGAACTTTCATATTCTTTTAAAAATTCAATCTTTACACATTAAAAAGGTTAAGTGACACGATAGGTACCTTTATTCAGTTATTTTCATTCAAAGATTCAATCTTTACACTTTAAAACACTCTTCGTGACGTCAAAGAGATCTCGAATAAGTTTAACTCAAAACTCTCATTTTCTTTCAAAGATTCAATCTTTATACATTAAAATGGTTTAGTGACATAATAGGTACCTTTATTGAGTTATTTTCATGTGAAGATTCAATCTTTACTCATTAAAAGACTCTTCGTGACTTCATGGGTAACTCGAATAAGTTTAGCTCAAAACTCTGATTTTCTTTCAAAGATTCAATCTTTATACACTAAAAAGGTCTACTGACATATTAGGTACATTGTTGAGCTATTTTCATTCAAAGACTCAACCCTTACTCATTAAAACACTCTTTTATACGTTAAAATGGTCTAGTGACATGATAGGTACCTTGATTGAGGTAATTTCATTCAAAGATTTAATCTTTACTTATTAAAACAGTCTTCGTGACGTGAAAGGGATCTCGAATAAGTTTAACTCAAAACTCTCATTTTTTTTCAAAGATTTAATCTTTATATATTAAAATGGTCTAGTGACATAATAGGTACCTAGATTGATGTATTTCTATTCAAAGATTCAATCTTTACTCATTAAAACACTCTTTGGGACGTCGAAGGGAACTCGAATAAGTTTAACTCGGAACTCTGATTTTCTTTCAAAGATTCAATCTTTATATATTAAAAAGGTTTAATGACATGATAGGTACATTTATTGAGTTAGTTTCATTCAAAGATTCAATCTTTACTCTTCAAAACACTCTCCGTGACGTCGAAGGGATCTCGAATAAGTTTAACTCAAAACATTTATTTCCTTTCAAAGATTTAATCCTTATACATTAAAATGGTCTAGTGACATAATAAGTACCTTGATTGAGGTATTTCCATTCAATGATTCAATCTTTCCTCTTTAAAACACTCTTCGAGACGTCGAAGGGAACTCGAATAAGTTTAACTCAGAACTTTCATATTCTTTTAAAGATTCAATCTTTATACGTCAAAATGGTCTTGTGACATAATAGGTACCTTGATTGATTCAATCTTTCCTCTTTAAAACACTCTTCGAGACGTCGAAGGGATCTCGAATAAGTTTAGCTCAAAACTCTCATTTTCTTTCAAAGATTCAATCTTTATACGTCAAAATGGTCTTGTGACATAATAGGTACCTTGATTGAGGTATTTCCATTCGAAGATTCAATCTTTACTCATTAAAACACTCTTCGGGACGTCGATGGGATCCTGAATATGTTTAACTCAAAACTCTCATTTTCTTTCAAAGATTTAATATCTTTATACATTAAAATGGTCTTATGACATAATAGGTACCTTAATTGAGGCATTACTATTCAAAGATTCAATTTTTACTTATTAAAACACTCTTCGGGACATCGAAGGGAACTCGAATAAGTTTAACTCAAAACTCTCATTTTCTTTCAAAGATTCAATCTTTATACATTAAAATGGTTTAGTGACATAATAGGTACCTTTATTGAGTTATTTTCATGTGAAGACTCAATCTTTACTCATTAAAAGACTCTTCGTGACTTCATGGGTAACTCGAATAAGTTTAGCTCAAAACTCTGATTTTTTTTCAAAGATTCAATCTTTATACACTAAAAAGGTCTACTGACATATTAGGTACATTGTTGAGGTATTTTCATTCAAAGACTCAACCCTTACTCATTAAAACACTCTTTTATACGTTAAAATGGTCTAGTGATATGATAGGTACCTTGATTGAGGTAATTTCATTCAAAGATTTAATCTTTACTTATGAAAACACTATTCGTGACGTGAAAGGGATCTCGAATAAGTTTAACTCAAAACTCTCATTTTTTTTTTCAAAGATTTAATCTTTATATATTAAAATGGTCTAGTGACATAATAGGTACCTAGATTGATGTATTTCTATTCAAAGATTCAATCTTTACTCATTAAAACACTCTTTGGGACGTCGAAGGGAACTCGAATAAGTTTAACTCGGAACTCTCATTTTCTTTCAAAGATTCAATCTTTATAAATTAAAAAGGTTTAATGACATGATAGGTACCTTTATTGAGTTAGTTTCATTCAAAGATTCAATCTTTACTCTTCAAAACACTCTCCGTGACGTCGAAGGGATCTCGAATAAGTTTAACTCAAAACTTTTATTTCCTTTCGAAGATTTAATCCTTATACATTAAAATGGTCTAGTGACATAATAAGTACCTTACTTGAGGTATTTCCATTCAATGATTCAATCTTTCCTCTTTAAAACACTCTTCGAGACGTCGAAGGGAACTCGAATAAGTTTAACTCAGAACTTTCATATTCTTTTAAAGATTCAATCTTTACACATTAAAAAGGTTAAGTGACACGATAGGTACCTTTATTCAGTTATTTTCATTCAAAGATTCAATCTTTACACTTTAAAACACTCTTCGTGACGTCAAAGAGATCTCGAATAAGTTTAACTCAAAACTCTCATTTTCTTTCAAAGATTCAATCTTTATACATTAAAATGGTCCAGTGACATAATAGGTACCTTTATTGAGTTATTTTCATGTGAAGATTCAATCTTTACTCATTAAAAGACTCTTCGTGACTTCATGGGTAACTCGAATAAGTTTAGCTCAAAACTCTGATTTTCTTTCAAAGATTCAATCTTTATACACTAAAAAGGTCTACTGACATATTAGGTACATTGTTGAGCTATTTTCATTCAAAGACTCAACCCTTACTCATTAAAACACTCTTTTATACGTTAAAATGGTCTAGTGACATGATAGGTACCTTGATTACGGTAATTTCATTCAAAGATTTAATCTTTACTTATGAAAACACTCTTCGTGACGTGAAAGGGATCTCGAATAAGTTTAACTCAAAACTCTCATTTTTTTTTCAAAGATTTAATCTTTATATATTAAAATGGTCTAGTGACATAATAGGTACCTAGATTGATGTATTTCTATTCAAAGATTCAATCTTTACTCATTAAAACACTCTTTGGGACGTCGAAGGGAACTCGAATAAGTTTAACTCGGAACTCTCATTTTCTTTCAAAGATTCAATCTTTATATATTAAAAAGGTTTAATGACATGATAGGTACTTTTATTGAGTTAGTTTCATTCAAAGATTCAATCTTTACTCTTCAAAACACTCTCCGTGACGTCGAAGGGATCTCGAATAAGTTTAACTCAAAACTTTTATTTCCTTTCAAAGATTTAATCCTTATACATTAAAATGGTCTAGTGACATAATAAGTACCTTAATTGAGGTATTTCCATTCAATGATTCAATCTTTACTCTTTAAAACACTCTTCGAGACGTCGAAGGGAACTCGAATAAGTCTAACTCAGAACTTTCATATTCTTTTAAAGATTCAATCTTTACACATTAAAAAGGTTAAGTGACACAATAGGTACCTTTATTCAGTTATTTTCATTCAAAGATTCAATCTTTACACTTTAAAACACTCTTCGTGACGTCAAAGAGATCTCGAATAAGTTTAACTCAAAACTCTCATTTTCTTTCAAAGGTTCAATCTTTATACATTAAAATGGTTTAGTGACATAATAGGTACCTTTATTGAGTTATTTTCATGTGAAGATTCAATCTTTACTCATTAAAAGACTCTTCGTGACTTCATGGGTAACTCGAATAAGTTTAGCTCAAAACTCTGATTTTCTTTCAAAGATTCAATTTTTATACACTAAAAAGGTCTACTGACATAGTAGGTACATTGTTGAGGTATTTTCATTCAAAGACTCAACCCTTACTCATTAAAACACTCTTTTATACGTTAAAATGGTCTAGTGACATGATAGGTACCTTGTTTGAGGTAATTTCATTCAAAGATTTAATCTTTACTTATTAAAACACTCTTCGTGACGTGAAAGGGATCTCGAATAAGTTTAACTCAAAACTCTCATTTTTTTTCAAAGATTTAATCTTTATATTTTAAAATGGTCTAGTGACATAATAGGTACCTATATTGATGTATTTCTATTCAAAGATTCAATCTTTACTCATTAAAACACTCTTCGGGATGTCGAAGGGAACTCGAATAAGTTTAACTCAAAACACTCATTTTCTTTCAAAGATTCAATCTCTGTACATTAAAAAGGTTTAGTGACGCGATAGGTACCTTTATTGAGTTATTTTCATTCACAGATTCAATCTTTACTCATTAAAACACTCTGTGTGACGTAAAAGTGATCTCGAATAAATTTAACTCAAAACTCTCATTTTCTTTCAAAGATTCAATCTTTATACATTAAAATTGTTTTGTGACATAATTGGTACCTTTATTGAGTTATTTTCATTCGAAGATTCAATCTTTACTCGTTAAAAGACTCTTCGTGACTTCATGGGTAACTCAAAACTGTTTAGCTCAAAACTCTGATTTTCTTTCAATGATTCAATCTTTATACTCTAAAAAGGTCTAGTGACATAATAGGTTTATTATTGAGGTATTCTCATTCCAAGATTAAATCTTTACTCATTAAAACACTCTTCGGGACGTAAAAGGGAACTTGAATAAGTTTAACTCAGAACCCTCATTTTCTTTCAGAGATTCAATCTTTATACGTTAAAATGGTCTAGTGACATAATAGATACCTTGATTGAGGTAATTTCATTCAAAGATTCCATCTTTACTCATTAAAGCACTCTTCGTGACGCCAAAGGGATCCCGAATAAGTTTAACTCAAAACTCTCATTTTCTTTCAAAGATTGAATCTTTATAAATTAAAATGGTCTTGTGACATAATAGGTACCTTGATTGAGGTATTTCCATTCGAAGATTCAATCTTTACTCTTTAAAACACTCTCCGGGACGTCGATGGGATCCTGAATATGTTTAACTCAAAACTCTCATTTTCTTTCAAAGATTTAATATCTTTATACATTAAAATGGTCTTGTGACATAATAGGTACCTTTATTGAGGCATTACTATTCAAAGATTCAATTTTTACTCATTAAAACACTCTCCGGGACATCGAAGGGAACTCGAATAAGTTTAACTCAAAACTCTCATTTTCTTTCAAAGATTCAATCTTTATACATTAAAATGGTTTAGTGACATAATAGGTACCTTTATTGAGTTATTTTCATGTGAAGATTCAATCTTTACTCATTAAAAGACTCTTCGTGACTTCATGGGTAACTCGAATAAGTTTAGCTCAAAACTCTGATTTTCTTTCAAAGATTCAATCTATATACACTAAAAAGGTCTACTGACATATTAGGTACATTGTTGAGGTATTTTCATTCAAAGACTCAACCCTTACTCATTAAAACACTCTTTTATACGTTAAAATGGTCTAGTGACATGATAGGTACCTTGATTGAGGTAATTTCATTCAAAGATTTAATCTTTACTTATTAAAACACTCTTCGTGACGTGAAAGGGATCTCGAATAAGTTTAACTCAAAACTCTCATTTTTTTTTCAAAGATTTAATCTCTATATATTAAAATGGTCCAGTGACATAATAGGTACCTAGATTGATGTATTTCTATTCAAAGATTCAATCTTTACTCATTAAAACACTCTTTGGGACGTCGAAGGGAACTCGAATAAGTTTAACTCGGAACTCTCATTTTCTTTCAAAGATTCAATCTTTATATATTAAAAAGGTTTAATGACATGATAGGTACCTTTATTGAGTTAGTTTCATTCAAAGATTCAATCTTTACTCTTCAAAACACTCTCCGTGACGTCGAAGGGATCTCGAATAAGTTTAACTCAAAACTTTTATTTCCTTTCAAAGATTTAATCCTTATACATTAAAATGGTCTAGTGACATAATAAGTACCTTGATTGAGGTATTTCCATTCAATGATTCAATCTTTACTCTTTAAAACACTCTTCGAGACGTCGAAGGGAACTCGAATAAGTTTAACTCAGAACTTTCATATTCTTTTAAAGATTCAATCTTTACACATTAAAAAGGTTAAGTGACACGATAGGTACCTTTATTCAGTTATTTTCATTCAAAGATTCAATCTTTACACTTTAAAACACTCTTCGTGACGTCAAAGAGATCTCGAATAAGTTTAACTCAAAACTCTCATTTTCTTTCAAAGATTTAATCTTTATATATTAAAATGGTCCAGTCACATAATAAGTACCCTGATTGAGGTATTTTCCATTCAATGATTCAATCTTTAATCATTAAAACACTCTTCGGGACGTCGAAGGGAACTCGAATAAGTTTAACTCAGAACTTTCATTTTCTTCCAAAGATTCAATCTTTATACATTAAAAAGGTTTGGTGACATGATAGGAACCGTTATTCAGTAATTTTCATTCAAAGATTTAAACCTTAATCTTTAAAACACGCTTCGTGACTTCAAAGGGATCTCGAATAAGTTTAGCTCAAAACTCTCATTTTCTTTCAAAGATTCAATCTTTATACGTCAAAATGGTCTTGTTACATGATAGGTACCTTGATTGCGGTATTTCCATTCAAAGATTTCATACTTACTCATTAAAACACTCTTCGGGATGTCGAAGGGAACTCGAATAAGTTTAACTCAAAACACTCATTTTCTTTCAAAGATTCAATCTCTGTACATTAAAAAGGTTTAGTGACGCGATAGGTACCTTTATTGAGTTATTTTCATTCACAGATTCAATCTTTACTCATTAAAACACTCTGTGTGACGTAAAAGTGATCTCGAATAAATTTAACTCAAAACTCTCATTTTCTTTCAAAGATTCAATCTTTATACATTAAAATTGTTTAGTGACATAATTGGTACCTTTATTGAGTTATTTTCATTCGAAGATTCAATCTTTACTCGTTAAAAGACTCTTCGTGACTTCATGGGTAACTCAAAACTGTTTAGCTCAAAACTCTGATTTTCTTTCAATGATTCAATCTTTATACTCTAGAAAGGTCTAGTGACATAATAGGTTTATTATTGAGGTATTCTCATTCCAAGATTAAATCTTTACTCATTAAAACACTCTTCGGGACGTAAAAGGGAACTTGAATAAGTTTAACTCAGAACCCTCATTTTCTTTCAGAGATTCAATCTTTATACGTTAAAATGGTCTAGTGACATAATAGATACCTTGATTGAGGTAATTTCATTCAAAGATTCCATCTTTACTCATTAAAGCACTCTTCGTGACGCCAAAGGGATCCCGAATAAGTTTAACTCAAAACTCTCATTTTCTTTCAAAGATTGAATCTTTATAAATTAAAATGGTCTTGTGACATAATAGGTACCTTGATTGAGGTATTTCCATTCGAAGATTCAATCTTTACTCATTAAAACACTCTCCGGGACGTCGATGGGATCCTGAATATGTTTAACTCAAAACTCTCATTTTCTTTCAAAGATTTAATATCTTTATACATTAAAATGGTCTTGTGACATAATAGGTACCTTTATTGAGGCATTACTATTCAAAGATTCAATTTTTACTCATTAAAACACTCTCCGGGACATCGAAGGGAACTCGAATAAGTTTAACTCAAAACTCTCATTTTCTTTCAAAGATTCAATCTTTATACATTAAAATGGTTTAGTGACATAATAGGTACCTTTATTGAGTTATTTTCATGTGAAGATTCAATCTTTACTCATTAAAAGACTCTTCGTGACTTCATGGGTAACTCGAATAAGTTTAGCTCAAAACTCTGATTTTCTTTCAAAGATTCAATCTTTATACACTAAAAAGGTCTACTGACATATTAGGTACATTGTTGAGGTATTTTCATTCAAAGACTCAACCCTTACTCATTAAAACACTCTTTTATACGTTAAAATGGTCTAGTGACATGATAGGTACCTTGATTGAGGTAATTTCATTCAAAGATTTAATCTTTACTTATTAAAACACTCTTCGTGACGTGAAAGGGATCTCGAATAAGTTTAACTCAAAACTCTCATTTTTTTTCAAAGATTTAATCTTTATATTTTAAAATGGTCTAGTGACATAATAGGTACCTATATTGATGTATTTCTATTCAAAGATTCAATCTTTACTCATTAAAACACTCTTCGGGATGTCGAAGGGAACTCGAATAAGTTTAACTCAAAACACTCATTTTCTTTCAAAGATTCAATCTCTGTACATTAAAAAGGTTTAGTGACGCGATAGGTACCTTTATTGAGTTATTTTCATTCACAGATTCAATCTTTACTCATTAAAACACTCTGTGTGACGTAAAAGTGATCTCGAATAAATTTAACTCAAAACTCTCATTTTCTTTCAAAGATTCAATCTTTATACATTAAAATTGTTTTGTGACATAATTGGTACCTTTATTGAGTTATTTTCATTCGAAGATTCAATCTTTACTCGTTAAAAGACTCTTCGTGACTTCATGGGTAACTCAAAACTGTTTAGCTCAAAACTCTGATTTTCTTTCAATGATTCAATCTTTATACTCTAAAAAGGTCTAGTGACATAATAGGTTTATTATTGAGGTATTCTCATTCCAAGATTAAATCTTTACTCATTAAAACACTCTTCGGGACGTAAAAGGGAACTTGAATAAGTTTAACTCAGAACCCTCATTTTCTTTCAGAGATTCAATCTTTATACGTTAAAATGGTCTAGTGACATAATAGATACCTTGATTGAGGTAATTTCATTCAAAGATTCCATCTTTACTCATTAAAGCACTCTTCGTGACGCCAAAGGGATCCCGAATAAGTTTAACTCAAAACTCTCATTTTCTTTCAAAGATTGAATCTTTATAAATTAAAATGGTCTTGTGACATAATAGGTACCTTGATTGAGGTATTTCCATTCGAAGATTCAATCTTTACTCTTTAAAACACTCTCCGGGACGTCGATGGGATCCTGAATATGTTTAACTCAAAACTGTCATTTTCTTTCAAAGATTTAATATCTTTATACATTAAAATGGTCTTGTGACATAATAGGTACCTTTATTGAGGCATTACTATTCAAAGATTCAATTTTTACTCATTACAACACTCTTCGGGACATCGAAGGGAACTCGAATAAGTTTAACTCAAAACTCTCATTTTCTTTCAAAGATTCAATCTTTATACATTAAAATGGTTTAGTGACATAATAGGTACCTTTATTGAGTTATTTTCATGTGAAGATTCAATCTTTACTCATTAAAAGACTCTTCGTGACTTCATGGGTAACTCGAATAAGTTTAGCTCAAAACTCTGATTTTCTTTCAAAGATTCAATCTATATACACTAAAAAGGTCTACTGACATATTAGGTACATTGTTGAGGTATTTTCATTCAAAGACTCAACCCTTACTCATTAAAACACTCTTTTATACGTTAAAATGGTCTAGTGACATGATAGGTACCTTGATTGAGGTAATTTCATTCAAAGATTTAATCTTTACTTATTAAAACACTCTTCGTGACGTGAAAGGGATCTCGAATAAGTTTAACTCAAAACTCTCATTTTTTTTTCAAAGATTTAATCTCTATATATTAAAATGGTCCAGTGACATAATAGGTACCTAGATTGATGTATTTCTATTCAAAGATTCAATCTTTACTCATTAAAACACTCTTTGGGACGTCGAAGGGAACTCGAATAAGTTTAACTCGGAACTCTCATTTTCTTTCAAAGATTCAATCTTTATATATTAAAAAGGTTTAATGACATGATAGGTACCTTTATTGAGTTAGTTTCATTCAAAGATTCAATCTTTACTCTTCAAAACACTCTCCGTGACGTCGAAGGGATCTCGAATAAGTTTAACTCAAAACTTTTATTTCCTTTCAAAGATTTAATCCTTATACATTAAAATGGTCTAGTGACATAATAAGTACCTTGATTGAGGTATTTCCATTCAATGATTCAATCTTTACTCTTTAAAACACTCTTCGAGACGTCGAAGGGAACTCGAATAAGTTTAACTCAGAACTTTCATATTCTTTTAAAGATTCAATCTTTACACATTAAAAAGGTTAAGTGACACGATAGGTACCTTTATTCAGTTATTTTCATTCAAAGATTCAATCTTTACACTTTAAAACACTCTTCGTGACGTCAAAGAGATCTCGAATAAGTTTAACTCAAAACTCTCATTTTCTTTCAAAGATTTAATCTTTATACATTAAAATGGTCCAGTCACATAATAAGTACCCTGATTGAGGTATTTTCCATTCAATGATTCAATCTTTAATCATTAAAACACTCTTCGGGACGTCGAAAGGAACTCGAACAAGTTTAACTCAGAACTTTCATTTTCTTCCAAAGATTCAATCTTTATACATTAAAAAGGTTTGGTGACATGATAGGAACCGTTATTCAGTAATTTTCATTCAAAGATTCAAACTTTAATCTTTAAAACACGCTTCGTGACTTCAAAGGGATCTCGAATAAGTTTAGCTCAAAACTCTCATTTTCTTTCAAAGATTCAATCTTTATACGTCAAAATGGTCTTGTTACATAATAGGTACCTTGATTGTGGTATTTCCATTCAAAGATTTCATACTTACTCATTAAAACACTCTTCGGGATGTCGAAGGGAACTCGAATAAGTTTAACTCAAAACACTCATTTTCTTTCAAAGATTCAATCTCTGTACATTAAAAAGGTTTAGTGACGCGATAGGTACCTTTATTGAGTTATTTTCATACACAGATTCAATCTTTACTCATTAAAACACTCTGTGTGACGTAAAAGTGATCTCGAATAAATTTAACTCAAAACTCTCATTTTCTTTCAAAGATTCAATCTTTATACATTAAAATTGTTTAGTGACATAATTGGTACCTTTATTGAGTTATTTTCATTCGAAGATTCAATCTTTACTCGTTAAAAGACTCTTCGTGACTTCATGGGTAACGCAAAACTGTTTAGCTCAAAACTCTGATTTTCTTTCAATGATTCAATCTTTATACTCTAGAAAGGTCTTGTGACATAATAGGTTTATTATTGAGGTATTCTCATTCCAAGATTAAATCTTTACTCATTAAAACACTCTTCGGGACGTAAAAGGGAACTTGAATAAGTTTAACTCAGAACCCTCATTTTCTTTCAGAGATTCAATCTTTATACGTTAAAATGGTCTAGTGACATAATAGATACCTTGATTGAGGTAATTTCATTCAAAGATTCCATCTTTACTCATTAAAGCACTCTTCGTGACGCCAAAGGGATCCCGAATAAGTTTAACTCAAAACTCTCATTTTCTTTCAAAGATTGAATCTTTATAAATTAAAATGGTCTTGTGACATAATAGGTACCTTGATTGAGGTATTTCCATTCGAAGATTCAATCTTTACTCATTAAAACACTCTCCGGGACGTCGATGGGATCCTGAATATGTTTAACTCAAAACTCTCATTTTCTTTCAAAGATTTAATATCTTTATACATTAAAATGGTCTTGTGACATAATAGGTACCTTTATTGAGGCATTACTATTCAAAGATTCAATTTTTACTCATTAAAACACTCTCCGGGACATCGAAGGGAACTCGAATAAGTTTAACTCAAAACTCTCATTTTCTTTCAAAGATTCAATCTTTATACATTAAAATGGTTTAGTGACATAATAGGTACCTTTATTGAGTTATTTTCATGTGAAGATTCAATCTTTACTCATTAAAAGACTCTTCGTGACTTCATGGGTAACTCGAATAAGTTTAGCTCAAAACTCTGATTTTCTTTCAAGGATTCAATCTTTATACACTAAAAAGGTCTACTGACATATTAGGTACATTGTTGAGGTATTTTCATTCAACTCAACCCTTACTCATTAAAACACTCTTTTATACGTTAAAATGGTCTAGTGACATGATAGGTACCTTGATTGAGGTAATTTCATTCAAAGATTTAATCTTTACTTATTAAAACACTCTTCGTGACGTGAAAGGGATCTCGAATAAGTTTAACTCAAAACTCTCATTTTTTTTCCAAAGATTTAATCTTTATATATTAAAATGGTCCTGTGACATAATAGGTACCTAGATTGATGTATTTCTATTCAAAGATTCAATCTTTACTCATTAAAACACTCTTTGGGACGTCGAAGGGAACTCGAATAAGTTTAACTCGGAACTCTCATTTTCTTTCAAAGATTCAATCTTTATATATTAAAAAGGTTTAATGACATGATAGGTACCTTTATTGAGTTAGTTTCATTCAAAGATTCAATCTTTACTCTTCAAAACACTCTCCGTGACGTCGAAGGGATCTCGAATAAGTTTAACTCAAAACTTTTATTTCCTTTCAAAGATTTAATCCTTATACATTAAAATGGTCTAGTGACATAATAAGTACCTTGATTGAGGTATTTCCATTCAATGATTCAATCTTTACTCTTTAAAACACTCTTCGAGACGTCGAAGGGAACTCGAATAAGTTTAACTCAGAACTTTCATATTCTTTTAAAGATTCAATCTTTACACATTAAAAAGGTTAAGTGACACGATAGGTACCTTTATTCAGTTATTTTCATTCAAAGATTCAATCTTTACACTTTAAAACACTCTTCGTGACGTCAAAGAGATCTCGAATAAGTTTAACTCAAAACTCTCATTTTCTTTCAAAGATTTAATCTTTATACATTAAAATGGTCCAGTCACATAATAAGTACCCTGATTGAGGTATTTTCCATTCAATGATTCAATCTTTAATCATTAAAACACTCTTCGGGACGTCGAAGGGAACTCGAATAAGTTTAACTCAGAACTTTCATTTTCTTCCAAAGATTCAATCTTTATACATTAAAAAGGTTTGGTGACATGATAGGAACCGTTATTCAGTAATTTTCATTCAAAGATTCAAACTTTAATCTTTAAAACACGCTTCGTGACTTCAAAGGGATCTCGAATAAGTTTAGCTCAAAACTCTCATTTTCTTTCAAAGATTCAATCTTTATACGTCAAAATGGTCTTGTTACATAATAGGTACCTTGATTGCGGTATTTCCATTCAAAGATTTCATACTTACTCATTAAAACACTCTTCGGGATGTCGAAGGGAACTCGAATAAGTTTAACTCAAAACACTCATTTTCTTTCAAAGATTCAATCTCTGTACATTAAAAAGGTTTAGTGACGCGATAGGTACCTTTATTGAGTTATTTTCATTCACAGATTCAATCTTTACTCATTAAAACACTCTGTGTGACGTAAAAGTGATCTCGAATAAATTTAACTCAAAACTCTCAATCTTTACTCATTAATAGGTTTATTATTGAGGTATTCTCATTCAAAGATTAAATCTTTACTCATTAAAACACTCTTCGGGATGTAAAAGGGAACTTGAATAAGTTTAACTCAGAACCCTCATTTTCTTTCAGAGATTCAATCTTTATACGTTAAAATGGTCTAGTGACATAATAGATACCTTGATTGAGGTAATTTCATTCAAAGATTCCATCTTTACTCATTAAAATGGTCTAGTGATATAATAGGTACCTAGATTGATGTATTTCTATTCAAAGATTCAATCTTTACTCATTAAAACACTCTTTGGGACGTCGAAGGGAACTCGAATAAGTTTAAATCGGAACTCTCATTTTCTTTCAAAGATTCAATCTTTATATATTAAAAAGGTTTAATGACATGATAGGTACCTTTATTGAGTTAGTTTCATTCAAAGATTCAATCTTTACTCTTCAAAACACTCTCCGTGACGTCGAAGGGATCTCGAATAAGTTTAACTCAAAACTTTTATTTCCTTTCAAAGATTTAATCCTTATACATTAAAATGGTCTAGTGACATAATAAGTACCTTGATTGAGGTATTTCCATTCAATGATTCAATCTTTACTCTTTAAAACACTCTTCGAGACGTCGAAGGGAACTCGAATAAGTTTAACTCAAAACTTTCATATTCTTTTAAAGATTCAATCTTTACACATTAAAAAGGTTAAGTGACACGATAGGTACCTTTATTCAGTTATTTTCATTCAAAGATTCAATCTTTACACTTTAAAACACTCTTCGTGACGTCAAAGAGATCTCGAATAAGTTTAACTCAAAACTCTCATTTTCTTTCAAAGATTTAATCTTTATACATTAAAATGGTCCAGTCACATAATAAGTACCCTGATTGAGGTATTTTCCATTCAATGATTCAATCTTTAATCATTAAAACACTCTTCGGGACGTCGAAGGGAACTCGAATAAGTTTAACCCAGAACTTTCATTTTCTTCCAAAGATTCAATCTTTATACATTAAAAAGGTTTGGTGACATGATAGGAACCGTTATTAAGTAATTTTCATTCAAAGATTCAAACTTTAATCTTTAAAACACGCTTCGTGACTTCAAAGGGATCTCGAATAAGTTTAGCTCAAAACTCTCATTTTCTTTCAAAGATTCAATCTTTATACGTCAAAATGGTCTTGTTACATAATAGGTACCTTGATTGCGGTATTTCCATTCAAAGATTTCATACTTACTCATTAAAACACTCTGTGTGACGTAAAAGTGATCTCGAATAAATTTAACTCAAAACTCTCAATCTTTACTCATTAATAGGTTTATTATTGAGGTATTCTCATTCAAAGATTAAATCTTTACTCATTAAAACACTCTTCGGGACGTAAAAGGGAACTTGAATAAGTTTAACTCAGAACCCTCATTTTTTTTCAGAGATTCAATCTTTATACGTTAAAATGGTCTAGTGACATAATAGATACCTTGATTGAGGTAATTTCATTCAAAGATTCCATCTTTACTCATTAAAATGGTCTAGTGACATAATAGGTACCTAGATTGATGTATTTCTATTCAAAGATTCAATCTTTACTCATTAAAACACTCTTTGGGACGTCGAAGGGAACTCGAATAAGTTTAAATCGGAACTCTCATTTTCTTTCAAAGATTCAATCTTTATATATTAAAAAGGTTTAATGACATGATAGGTACCTTTATTGAGTTAGTTTCATTCAAAGATTCAACCTTTACTCTTCAAAACACTCTCCGTGACGTCGAAGGGATCTCGAATAAGTTTAACTCAAAACTTTTATTTCCTTTCAAAGATTTAATCCTTATACATTAAAATGGTCTAGTGACATAATAAGTACCTTGATTGAGGTATTTCCATTCAATGATTCAATCTTTACTCTTTAAAACACTCTTCGAGACGTCGAAGGGAACTCGAATAAGTTTAACTCAGAACTTTCATATTCTTTTAAAGATTCAATCTTTACACATTAAAAAGGTTAAGTGACACGATAGGTACCTTTATTCAGTTATTTTCATTCAAAGATTCAATCTTTACACTTTAAAACACTCTTCGTGACGTCAAAGAGATCTCGAATAAGTTTAACTCAAAACTCTCATTTTCTTTCAAAGATTTAATCTTTATACATTAAAATGGTCCAGTCACATAATAAGTACCCTGATTGAGGTATTTTCCATTCAATGATTCAATCTTTAATCATTAAAACACTCTTCGGGACGTCGAAGGGAACTCGAATAAGTTTAACCCAGAACTTTCATGTTCTTCCAAAGATTCAATCTTTATACATTAAAAAGGTTTGGTGACATGATAGGAACCGTTATTCAGTAATTTTCATTCAAAGATTCAAACTTTAATCTTTAAAACACGCTTCGTGACTTCAAAGGGATCTCGAATAAGTTTAGCTCAAAACTCTCATTTTCTTTCAAAGATTCAATCTTTATACGTCAAAATGGTCTTGTTACATAATAGGTACCTTGATTGCGGTATTTCCATTCAAAGATTTCATACTTACTCATTAAAACACTCTTCGGGATGTCGAAGGGAACTCGAATAAGTTTAACTCAAAACACTCATTTTCTTTCAAAGATTCAATCTCTGTACATTAAAAAGGTTTAGTGACGCGATAGGTACCTTTATTGAGTTATTTTCATTCACAGATTCAATCTTTACTCATTAAAACACTCTGTGTGACGTAAAAGTGATCTCGAATAAATTTAACTCAAAACTCTCAATCTTTACTCATTAATAGGTTTATTATTGAGGTATTCTCATTCAAAGATTAAATCTTTACTCATTAAAACACTCTTCGGGACGTAAAAGGGAACTTGAATAAGTTTAACTCAGAACCCTCATTTTCTTTCAGAGATTCAATCTTTATACGTTAAAATGGTCTAGTGACATAATAGATACCTTGATTGAGGTAATTTCATTCAAAGATTCCATCTTTACTCATTAAAGCACTCTTCGTGACGCCAAAGAGATCCCGAATAAGTTTAACTCAAAACTCTCATTTTCTTTCAAAGATTGAATCTTTATACATTAAAATGGTCTTGTGATATAATAGGTACCTTGATTGAGGTATTTCCATTCGAAGATTCAATCTTTACTCATTAAAACACTCTCCGGGACGTCGATGGGATCCTGAATATGTTTAACTCAAAACTCTCATTTTCTTTCAAAGATTTAATATCTTTATACATTAAAATGGTCTTGTGACATAATAGGTACCTTGATTGAGGCATTACTATTCAAAGATTCAATTTTTACTCATTAAAACACTCTCCGGGACATCGAAAGGAACATTGTTGAGGTATTTTCATTCAAAGACTCAACCCTTACTCATTAAAACACTCTTTTATACGTTAAAATGGTCTAGTGACATGATAGGTACCTTGATTGAGGTAATTTCATTCAAAGATTTAATCTTTACTTATTAAAACACTCTTCGTGACGTGAAAGGGATCTCGAATAAGTTTAACTCAAAACTCTCATTTTTTTTTCAAACATTTAATCTTTATATATTAAAATGGTCTAGTGACATAATAGGTACCTAGATTGATGTATTTCTATTCAAAGATTCAATCTTTACTCATTAAAACACTCTTTGGGACGTCGAAGGGAACTCGAATAAGTTTAACTCGGAACTCTCATTTTCTTTCAAAGATTCAATCTTTATATATTAAAAAGGTTTAATGACATGATAGGTACCTTTATTGAGTTAGTTTCATTCAAAGATTCAATCTTTACTCTTCAAAACACTCTCCGTGACATCGAAGGGATCTCGAATAAGTTTAACTCAAAACTTTTATTTCCTTTCAAAGATTTAATCCTTATACATTAAAATGGTCTAGTGACATAATAAGTACCTTGATTGAGGTATTTCCATTCAATGATTCAATCTTTACTCTTTAAAACACTCTTCGAGACGTCGAAGGGAACTCGAATAAGTTTAACTCAGAACTTTCATATTCTTTTAAAGATTCAATCTTTACACATTAAAAAGGTTAAGTGACACGATAGGTACCTTTATTCAGTTATTTTCATTCAAAGATTCAATCTTTAAACTTTAAAACACTCTTCGTGACGTCAAAGAGATCTCGAATAAGTTTAACTCAAAACTCTCATTTTCTTTCAAAGATTTAATCTTTATACATTAAAATGGTCCAGTCACATAATAAGTACCCTGATTGAGGTATTTTCCATTCAATGATTCAATCTTTAATCATTAAAACACTCTTCGGGACGTCGAAGGGAACTCGAATAAGTTTAACTCAGAACTTTCATTTTTTTCCAAAGATTCAATCTTTATACATTAAAAAGGTTTGGTGACATGATAGGAACCGTTATTCAGTAATTTTCATTCAAAGATTCAAACTTTAATCTTTAAAACACGCTTCGTGACTTCAAAGGGATCTCGAATAAGTTTAGCTCAAAACTCTCATTTTCTTTCAAAGATTCAAGCTTTATACGTCAAAATGGTCTTGTTACATAATAGGTACCTTGATTGCGGTATTTCCATTCAAAGATTTCATACTTACTCATTAAAACACTCTTCGGGATGTCGAAGGGAACTCGAATATGTTTAACTCAAAACACTCATTTTCTTTCAAAGATTCAATCTCTGTACATTAAAAAGGTTTAGTGACGCGATAGGTACCTTTATTGAGTTATTTTCAGTCACAGATTCAATCTTTACTCATTAAAACACTCTGTGTGACGTAAAAGTGATCTCGAATAAATTTAACTCAAAACTCTCAATCTTTACTCATTAATAGGTTTATTATTGAGGTATTCTCATTCAAAGATTAAATCTTTACTCATTAAAACACTCTTCGGGACGTAAAAGGGAACTTGAATAAGTTTAACTCAGAATCCTCATTTTCTTTCAGAGATTCAATCTTTATACGTTAAAATGGTCTAGTGACATAATAGATACCTTGATTGAGGTAATTTCATTCAAAGATTCCATCTTTACTCATTAAAATGGTCTAGTGACATAATAGGTACCTAGATTGATGTATTTCTATTCAAAGATTCAATCTTTACTCATTAAAACACTCTTTGGGACGTCGAAGGGAACTCGAATAAGTTTAACTCGGAACTCTCATTTTCTTTCAAAGATTCAATCTTTATATATTAAAAAGGTTTAATGACATGATAGGTACCTTTATTGAGTTAGTTCATTCAAAGATTCAATCTTTACTCTTCAAAACACTCTCCGTGATGTCGAAGGGATCTCGAATAAGTTTAACTCAAAACTTTTATTTCCTTTCAAAGATTTAATCCTTATACATTAAAATGGTCTAGTGACATAATAAGTACCTTGATTGAGGTATTTCCATTCAATGATTCAATCTTTACTCTTTAAAACACTCTTGACGTCGAAGGGAACTCGAATAAGTTTAACTCAAAACTTTCATATTCTTTTAAAGATTCAATCTTTACACATTAAAAAGGTTAAGTGACACGATAGGTACCTTTATTCAGTTATTTTCATTCAAAGATTCAATCTTTACACTTTAAAACACTCTTCGTGACGTCAAAGAGATCTCGAATAAGTTTAACTCAAAACTCTCATTTTCTTTCAAAGATTTAATCTTTATACATTAAAATGGTCCAGTCACATAATAAGTACCCTGATTGAGGTATTTTCCATTCAATGATTCATTCTTTAATCATTAAAACACTCTTCGGGACGTCGAAGGGAACTCGAATAAGTTTAACTCAGAACTTTCATTTTCTTCCAAAGATTCAATCTTTATACATTAAAAAGGTTTGGTGACATGATAGGAACCGTTATTCAGTAATTTTCATTCAAAGATTCAAACTTTAATCTTTAAAACACGCTTCGTGACTTCAAAGGGATCTCGAATAAGTTTAGCTCAAAACTCTCATTTTCTTTCAAAGATTCAATCTTTATACGTCAAAATGGTCTTGTTACATAATAGGTACCTTGATTGCGGTATTTCCATTCAAAGATTTCATACTTACTCATTAAAACACTCTTCGGGATGTCGAAGGGAACTCGAATAAGTTTAACTCAAAACACTCATTTTCTTTCAAAGATTCAATCTCTGTACATTAAAAAGGTTTAGTGACGCGATAGGTACCTTTATTGAGTTATTTTCATTCACAGATTCAATCTTTACTCATTAAAACACTCTGTGTGACGTAAAAGTGATCTCGAATAAATTTAACTCAAAACTCTCATTTTCTTTCAAAGATTCAATCTTTATACATTAAAATTGTTTAGTGACATAATTGGTACCTTTATTGAGTTATTTTCATTCGAAGATTCAATCTTTACTCGTTAAAAGACTCTTCGTGACTTCATGGGTAACTCAAAACTGTTTAGCTCAAAACTCTGATTTTCTTTCAATGATTCAATCTTTATAATCTAGAAAGGTCTAGAGACATAATAGGTTTATTATTGAGGTATTCTCATTCAAAGATTAAATCTTTACTCATTAAAACACTCTTCGGGACGTAAAAGGGAACTTGAATAAGTTTAACTCAGAACCCTCATTTTCTTTCAGATATTCAATCTTTATACGTTAAAATGGTCTAGTGACATAATAGATACCTTGATTGAGGTAATTTCATTCAAAGATTCCGTCTTTACTCATTAAAGCACTCTTCGTGACGCCAAAGGGATGCCGAATAAGTTTAACTCAAAACTCTCATTTTCTTTCAAAGATTTAATCTTTATACATTAAAATGGTCTTGTGACATAATAGGTACCTTGATTGAGGTATTTCCATTCGAAGATTCAATCTTTACTCATTAAAACACTCTTCGGGACGTCGATGGGATCCTGAATATGTTTAACTCAACACTCTCATTTTCTTTCAAAGATTTAATATCTTTATACATTAAAATGGTCTTGTGACATAATAGGTACCTTGATTGAGGCATTACTATTCAAAGATTCAATTTTTACTCATTAAAACACTCTTCGGGACATCGAAGGGAACTCAAATAAGTTTAACTCAAAACTCTCATTTTCTTTCAAAGATTCAATCTTTATACATTAAAATGGTTTAGTGACATAATAGGTACCTTTGTTGAGTTATTTTCATGTGAAGATTCAATCTTTACTCATTAAAAGACTCTTCGTGACTTCATGAGTAACTCGAATAAGTTTAGCTCAAAACTCTGATTTTCTTTCAAAGATTCAATCTTTATACTCTAAAAAGGTCTACTGACATATTAGGTACATTGTTGAGGTATTTTCATTCAAAGACTCAACCCTTACTCATTAAAACACTCTTTTATACGTTAAAATGGTCTAGTGACATGATAGGTACCTTGATTGAGGTAATTTCATTCAAAGATTTAATCTTTACTTATTAAAACACTCTTCGTGACGTGAAAGGGATCTCGAATAAGTTTAACTCAAAACTCTCATTTTTTTTTCAAAGATTTAATCTTTATATATTAAAATGGTCTAGTGACATAATAGGTACCTAGATTGATGTATTTCTATTCAAAGATTCAATCTTTACTCATTAAAACACTCTTTGGGACGTCGAAGGGAACTCGAATAAGTTTAACTCGGAACTCTCATTTTCTTTCAAAGATTCAATCTTCATATATTAAAAAGGTTTAATGACATGATAGGTACCTTTATTGAGTTAGTTTCATTCAAAGATTCAATCTTTACTCTTCAAAACTCTCTCCGTGACGTCAAAGGGATCTCGAATAAGTTTAACTCAGAACTTTTATTTCCTTTCAGAGATTTAATCCTTCTACATTAAAATGGTCTAGTGACATAATAAGTACCTTGATTGAGGTATTTCCATTCAATGATTCAATCTTTACTCTTTAAAACACTCATCGAGACGTCGAAGGGAACTCGAATAAGTTTAACTCAGAACTTTCATATTCTTTTAAAGATTCAATCTTTACACATTAAAAAGGTTAAGTGACACGATAGGTACCTTTATTCAGTTATTTTCATTCAAAGATTCAATCTTTACACTTTAAAACACTCTTCGTGACGTCAAAGACATCTCGAATAAGTTTAACTCAAAACTCTCATTTTCTTTCAAAGATTTAATCTTTATACATTAAAATGGTCCAGTCACATAATAAGTACCCTGATTGAGGTATTTTCCATTCAATGATTCAATCTTTAATCATTAAAACACTCTTCGGGACGTCGAAGGGAACTCGAATAAGTTTAACTCAGAACTTTCATTTTCTTCCAAAGATTCAATCTTTATACATTAAAAAGGTTTGGTGACATGATAGGAACCGTTATTCAGTAATTTTCATTCAAAGATTCAAACTTTAATCTTTAAAACACGCTTCGTGACTTCAAAGGGATCTCGAATAAGTTTAGCTCAAAACTCTCATTTTCTTTCAAAGATTCAATCTTTATACGTCAAAATGGTCTTGTTACATAATAGGTACCTTGATTGCGGTATTTCCATTCAAAGATTTCATACTTACTCATTAGAACACTCTTCGGGATGTCAAAGGGAACTCGAATAAGTTTAACTCAAAACACTCATTTTCTTTCAAAGATTCAATCTCTGTACATTAAAAAGGTTTAGTGACGCGATAGGTACCTTTATTGAGTTATTTTCATTCACAGATTCAATCTTACTCATTAAAACACTCTGTGTGACGTAAAAGTGATCTCGAATAAATTTAACTCAAAACTCTCATTTTCTTTCAAAGATTCAATCTTTATACATTAAAATTGTTTAGTGACATAATTGGTACCTTTATTGAGTTATTTTCATTCGAAGATTCAATCTTTACTCGTTAAAAGACTCTTCGTGACTTCATGGGTAACTCAAAACTGTTTAGCTCAAAACTCTGATTTTCTTTCAATGATTCAATCTTTATACTCTAGAAAGGTCTAGTGACATAATAGGTTTATTATTGAGGTATTCTCATTCAAAGATTAAATCTTTACTCATTAAAACACTCTTCGGGACGTAAAAGGGAACTTGAATAAGTTTAACTCAGAACTCTCATTTTCTTTCAGAGATTCAATCTTTATACGTTAAAATAGTCTAGTGACATAATAGATACCTTGATTGAGGTAATTTCATTCAAAGATTCCGTCTTTACTCATTAAAGCACTCTTCGTGACGCCAAAGGGATCCCGAATAAGTTTAACTCAAAACTCTCATTTTCTTTCAAAGATTTAATCTTTATACATTAAAATGGTCTTGTGACATAATAGGTACCTTGATTGAGGTATTTCCATTCGAAGATTCAATCTTTACTCATTAAAACACTCTTCGGGACGTCGATGGGATCCTGAATATGTTTAACTCAAAACTCTCATTTTCTTTCAAAGATTTAATATCTTTATACATTAAAATGGTCTTGTGACATAATAGGTACCTTGATTGAGGCATTACTATTCAAAGATTCAATTTTTACTCATTAAAACACTCTTCGGGACATCGAAGGGAACTCGAATAAGTTTAACTCAAAACTCTCATTTTCTTTCAAAGATTCAATCTTTATACATTAAAATGGTTTAGTGACATAATAGGTACCTTTATTGAGTTATTTTCATGTGAAGATTCAATCTTTACTCATTAAAAGACTCTTCGTGACTTCATGGGTAAGTCGAATAAGTTTAGCTCAAAACTCTAATTTTCTTTCAAAGATTCAATCTTTGTACACTAAAAAGGTCTACTGACATATTAGGTACATTATTGAGGTATTTTCATTCAAAGACTCAACCCTTACTCATTAAAACACTCTTTTATACGTTAAAATGGTCTAGTGACATGATAGGTACCTTGATTGTGGTAATTTCATTCAAAGATTTAATCTTTACTTATTAAAACACTCTTCGTGACGTGTAAGGGATCTCGAATAAGTTTAACTCAAAACTCTCATTTTTTTTTTTTCAAAGATTTAATCTTTATATATTAAAATGGTCTAGTGACATAATAGGTACCTAGATTGATGTATTTCTATTCAAAGATTCAATCTTTACTCATTAAAACACTCTTTGGGACGTCGAAGGGAACTCGAATAAGTTTAACTCGGAACTCTCATTTTCTTTCAAAGATTCCATCTTTATATATTAAAAAGGTTTAATGACATGATAGGTACCTTTATTGAGTTAGTTTCATTCAAAGATTCAATCTTTACTCTTCAAAACACTCTCCGTGACGTCAAAGGGATCTCGAATAAGTTTAACTCAAAACTTTTATTTCCTTTCAGAGATTTAATCCTTCTACATTAAAATGGTCTAGTGACATAATAAGTACCTTGATTGAGGTATTTCCATTCAATGATTCAATCTTTACTCTTTAAAACACTCTTCGAGACGTCGAAGGGAACTCGAATAAGTTTAACTCAGAACTTTCATATTCTTTTAAAGATTCAATCTTTACACATTAAAAAGGTTAAGTGACACGATAGGTACCTTTATTCAGTTATTTTCATTCAAAGATTCAATCTTTACACTTTAAAACACTCTTCGTGACGTCAAAGAGATCTCGTATAAGTTTAACTCAAAACTCTCATTTTCTTTCAAAGATTTAATCTTTATACATTAAAATGGTCCAGTCACATAATAAGTACCCTGATTGAGGTATTTTCCATTCAATGATTCAATCTTTAATCATTAAAACACTCTTCGGGACGTCGTAGGGAACTCGAATAAGTTTAACTCAGAACTTTCATTTTCTTCCAAAGATTCAATCTTTATACATTAAAAAGGTTTGGTGACATGATAGGAACCGTTATTCAGTAATTTTCATTCAAAGATTCAAACTTTAATCTTTAAAACACGCTTCGTGACTTCAAAGGGATCTCGAATAAGTTTAGCTCAAAACTCTCATTTTCTTTCAAAGATTCAATCTTTATACATCAAAATGGTCTGGTTACATAATAGGTACCTTGATTGCGGTATTTCCATTCAAAGATTTCATACTTACTCATTAAAACACTCTTCGGGATGTCGAAGGGAACTCGAATAAGTTTAACTCAAAACACTCATTTTCTTTCAAAGATTCAATCTCTGTACATTAAAAAGGTTTAGTGACGCGATAGGTACCTTTATTGAGTTATTTTCATTCACAGATTCAATCTTTACTCATTAAAACACTCTGTGTGACGTAAAAGTGATCTCGAATAAATTTAACTCAAAACTCTCATTTTCTTTCAAAGATTCAATCTTTATGCATTAAAATTGTTTAGTGACATAATTGGTACCTTTATTGAGTTATTTTCATTCGAAGATTCAATCTTTACTCGATAAAAGACTCTTCGTGACTTCATGGGTAACTCAAAACTGTTTAGCTCAAAACTCTGATTTTCTTTCAATGATTCAATCTTTATACTCTAGAAAGGTCTAGCGACATAATAGGTTTATTATTGAGGTATTCTCATTCAAAGATTAAATCTTTACTCATTAAAACACTCTTCGGGACGTATAAGGGAAGTTGAATAAGTTTAACTCAGAACTCTCATTTTCTTTCAGAGATTCAATCTTTATACGTTAAAATGGTCTAGTGACATAATAGATACCTTGATTGAGGTAATTTCATTCAAAGATTTCGTCTTTACTCATTAAAGCACTCTTCGTGACGCCAAAGGCATCCCGAATAAGTTTAACTCAAAACTCTCATTTTCTTTCAAAGATTTAATCTTTATACATTAAAATGGTCTTGTGACATAATAGGTACCTTGATTGAGGTATTTCCATTCGAAGATTGAATCTGTACTCATTAAAACACTCTTCGGGACGTCGATGGGATCCTGAATATGTTTAACTCAAAACTGTCATTTTCTTTCAAAGATTTAATATCTTTATACATTAAAATGGTCTTGTGACATAATAGGTACCTTGATTGAGGCATTACTATTCAAAGATTCAATTTTTACTCATTAAAACACTCTTCGGGACATCGAAGGGAACTCGAATAAGTTTAACTCAAAACTCTCATTTTTTTTCAAAGATTCAATCTTTATACATTAAAATGGTTTAGTGACATAATAGGTACCTTTATTGAGTTATTTTCATGTGAAGATTCAATCTTTACTCATTAAAAGACTCTTCGTGACTTCATGGGTAACTCGAATAAGTTTAGCTCAAAACTCTGATTTTCTTTCAAAGATTCAATCTTTGTACACAAAAAAGGTCTACTGACATATTAGGTACATTATTGAGGTATTTTCATTCAAAGACTCAACCCTTACTCATTAAAACACTCTTTTATACGTTAAAATGGTCTAGTGACATGATAGGTACCTTGATTGAGGTAATTTCATTCAAAGATTTAATCTTTACTTATTAAAACACTCTTCGTGACGTGAAAGGGATCTCGAATAAGTTTAACTCAAAACTCTCATTTTTTTTTCAAAGATTTAATCTTTATATATTAAAATGGTCTAGTGACATAATAGGTACCTAGATTGATGTATTTCTACTCAAAGATTCAATCTTTACTCATTAAAACACTCTTTGGGACGTCGAAGGGAACTCGAATAAGTTTAACTCGGAACTCTCATTTTCTTTCAAAGATTCAATCTTTATATATTAAAAAGGTTTAATGACATGATAGGTACCTTTATTGAGTTAGTTTCATTCAAAGATTCAATCTTTACTCTTCAAAACACTCTCCGTGACGTCAAAGGGATCTCGAATAAGTTTAACTCAAAACTTTTATTTCCTTTCAGAGATTTAATCCTTCTACATTAAAATGGTCTAGTGACATAATAAGTACCTTGATTGAGGTATTTCCATTCAATGATTCAATCTTTACTCTTTAAAACACTCTTCGAGATGTCGAAGGGAACTCGAATAAGTTTAACTCAGAACTTTCATATTCTTTTAAAGATTCAATCTTTACACATTAAAAAGGTTAAGTGACACGATAGGTACCTTTATTCAGTTATTTTCATTCAAAGATTCAATCTTTACACTTTAAAACACTCTTCGTGACGTCAAAGAGATCTCGAATAAGTTTAACTCAAAACTCTCATTTTGTTTCAAAGATTTAATCTTTATACATTAAAATGGACCAGTCACATAATAAGTACCCTGATTGAGGTATTTTCCATTCAATGATTCAATCTTTAATCATTAAAACACTCTTCGGGACGTCGAAGGGAACTCGAATAAGTTTAACTCAGAACTTTCATTTTCTTCCAAAGATTCAATCTTTATACATTAAAAAGGTTTGGTAACATGATAGGAACCGTTATTCAGTAATTTTCATTCAAAGATTCAAACTTTAATCTTTAAAACACGCTTCGTGACTTCAAAGGGATCTCGAATAAGTTTAGCTCAAAACTCTCATTTTCTTTCAAAGATTCAATCTTTATACATCAAAATGGTCTTGTTACATAATAGGTACCTTGATTGCGGTATTTCCATTCAAAGATTTCATACTTACTCATTAAAACACTCTTCGGGATGTCGAAGGGAACTCGAATAAGTTTAACTCAAAACACTCATTTTCTTTCAAAGATTCAATCTCTGTACATTAAAAAGGTTTAGTGACGCGATAGGTACCTTTATTGAGTTATTTTCATTCACAGATTCAATCTTTACTCATTAAAACACTCTGTGTGACGTAAAAGTGATCTCGAATAAATTTAACTCAAAAC
The DNA here is from genome assembly GCF_030987335.1 of Cornus florida. Classification (NCBI taxonomy): domain Eukaryota; kingdom Viridiplantae; phylum Streptophyta; class Magnoliopsida; order Cornales; family Cornaceae; genus Cornus; species Cornus florida. The sequence continues at coordinate 175,098 of NW_026775865.1, read as the reverse complement.
TCTCATTTTCTTTCAAAGATTCAATCTTTATACATTAAAATTGTCTAGTGACATAATTGGTACCTTTATTGAGTTATTTTCATTCGAAGATTCAATCTTTACTCGATAAAAGACTCTTCGTGACTTCATGGGTAACTCAAAACTGTTTAGCTCAAAACTCTGATTTTCTTTCAATGATTCAATCTTTATACTCTAGAAAGGTCTAGCGACATAATAGGTTTATTATTGAGGTATTCTCATTCAAAGATTAAATCTTTACTCATTAAAACACTCTTCGGGACGTAAAAGGGAAGTTGAATAAGTTTAACTCAGAACTCTCATTTTCTTTCAGAGATTCAATCTTTATACGTTAAAATGGTCTAGTGACATAATAGATACCTTGATTGAGGTAATTTCAGTCAAAGATTTCGTCTTTACTCATTAAAGCACTCTTCGTGACGCCAAAGGGATCCCGAATAAGTTTAACTCAAAACTCTCATTTTCTTTCAAAGATTTAATCTTTATACATTAAAATGGTCTTGTGACATAATAGGTACCTTGATTGAGGTATTTCCATTCGAAGATTCAATCTGTACTCATTAAAACACTCTTCGGGACGTCGATGGGATCCTGAATATGTTTAACTCAAAACTGTCATTTTCTTTCAAAGATTTAATATCTTTATACATTAAAATGGTCTTGTGACATAATAGGTACCTTGATTGAGGCATTACTATTCAAAGATTCAATTTTTACTCATTAAAACACTCTTCGGGACATCGAAGGGAACTCGAATAAGTTTTACTCAAAACTCTCATTTTTTTTCAAAGATTCAATCTTTATACATTAAAATGGTTTAGTGACATAATAGGTACCTTTATTGAGTTATTTTCATGTGAAGATTCAATCTTTACTCATTAAAAGACTCTTTGTGACTTCATGGGTAACTCGAATAAGTTTAGCTCAAAACTCTGATTTTCTTTCAAAGATTCAATCTTTATACACTAAAAAGGTCTACTGACATATTAGGTACATTATTGAGGTATTTTCATTCAAAGACTCAACCCTTACTCATTAAAACACTCTTTTATACGTTAAAATGGTCTAGTGACATGATAGGTACCTTGATTGAGGTAATTTCATTCAAAGATTTAATCTTTACCTATTAAAACACTCTTCGTGACGTGAAAGGGATCTCGAATAAGTTTAACTCAAAACTCTCATTTTTTTTTTCAAAGATTTAATCTTTATATATTAAAATGGTCTAGTGACATAATAGGTACCTAGATTGATGTATTTCTATTCAAAGATTCAATCTTTACTCATTAAAACACTCTTTGGGACGTCGAAGGGAACTCGAATAAGTTTAACTCGGAACTCTCATTTTCTTTCAAAGATTCAATATTTATATATTAAAAAGGTTTAATGACATGATAGGTACCTTTATTGAGTTAGTTTCATTCAAAGATTCAATCTTTACTCTTCAAAACACTCTCCGTGACGTCAAAGGGATCTCGAATAAGTTTAACTCAAAACTTTTATTTCCTTTCAAAGATTTAATCCTTATACATTAAAATGGTCCAGTGACATAAAAAGTACCTTGATTGAGGTATTTCCATTCAATGATTCAATCTTTACTCTTTAAAACACTCTTCGAGACGTCGAAGGGAACTCGAATAAGTTTAACTCAGAACTTTCATATTCTTTTAACGATTCAATCTTTACACATTAAAAAGGTTAAGTGACACGATAGGTACCTTTATTCAGTTATTTTCATTCAAAGATTCAATCTTTACACTTTAAAACACTATTCGTGACGTCAAAGAGATCTCGAATAAGTTTAACTCAAAACTCTCATTTTCTTTCAAAGATTTAATCTTTATACATTAAAATGGTCCAGTCACATAATAAGTACCCTGATTGAGGTATTTTCCATTCAATGATTCAATCTTTAATCATTAAAACACTCTTCGGGACGTCGAAGGGAACTCGAATAAGTTTAACTTAGAACTTTCATTTTCTTCCAAAGATTCAATCTTTATACATTAAAAAGGTTTGGTGACATGATAGGAACCGTTATTCAGTAATTTTCATTCAAAGATTCAAACTTTAATCTTTAAAACACGCTTCGTGACTTCAAAGGGATCTCGAATAAGTTTAGCTCAAAACTCTTATTTTCTTTCAAAGATTCATCTTTATACATCAAAATGGTCTGGTTACATAATAGGTACCTTGATTGCGGTATTTTCATTCAAAGATTTCATACTTACTCATTAAAACACTCTTCGGGATGTCGAAGGGAACTCGAATAAGTTTAACTCAAAACACTCATTTTCTTTCAAAGATTCAATCTCTGTACATTAAAAAGGTTTAGTGACGCGATAGGTACCTTTATTGAGTTATTTTCATTCACAGATTCAATCTTTACTCATTAAAACACTCTGTGTGACGTAAAAGTGATCTCGAATAAATTTAACTCAAAACTCTCATTTTCTTTCAAAGATTCAATCTTTATACATTAAAATTGTTTAGTGACATAATTGGTACCTTTATTGAGTTATTTTCATTTGAAGATTCAATCTTTACTTGTTAAAAGACTCTTCGTGACTTCATGGGTAACTCAAAACTGTTTAGCTCAAAACTCTGATTTTCTTTCAATGATTCAATCTTTATACTCTAGAAAGGTCTAGTGACATAATAGGTTTATTATTGAGGTATTCTCATTCAAAGATTAAATCTTTACTCATTAAAACACTCTTCGGGACGTAAAAGGGAACTTCAATAAGTTTAACTCAGAACTCTCATTTTCTTTCAGAGATTCAATCTTTATACGTTAAAATGGTCTAGTGACATAATAGATACCTTGATTGAGGTAATTTCATTCAAAGATTCCGTCTTTACTCATTAAAGCACTCTTCGTGACGCCAAAGGGATCCCGAATAAGTTTAACTCAAAACTCTCATTTTCTTTCAAAGATTTAATCTTTATACATTAAAATGGCCTTGTGACATAATAGGTACCTTGATTGAGGTATTTCCATTCGAAGATTCAATCTTTACTCATTAAAACACTCTTCGGGACGTCGATGGGATCCTGAATATGTTTAATTCAAAACTCTCATTTTCTTTCAAAGATTTAATATCTTTATACATTAAAATGGTCTTGTGACATAATAGGTACCTTGATTGAGGCATTACTATTCAAAGATTCAATTTTTACTCATTAAAACACTCTTCGGGACATCGAAGGGAACTCGAATAAGTTTAACTCAAAACTCTCATTTTCTTTCAAAGATTCAATCTTTATACATTAAAATGGTTTAGTGACATAATAGGTACCCTTATTGAGTTATTTTCATGTGAAGATTCAATCTTTACTCATTAAAAGACTCTTCGTGACTTCATGGGTAACTCGAATAAGTTTAGCTCAAAACTCTGATTTTCTGTCAATGATTCAATCTTTGTACACTAAAAAGGTCTATTGACATATTAGGTACATTATTGAGGTATTTTCATTCAAAGACTCAACCCTTACTCATTAAAACACTCTTTTATACGTTAAAATGGTCTAGTGACATGATAGGTACCTTGATTGAGGTAATTTCATTCAAAGATTTAATCTTTACTTATTAAAACACTCATCGTGACGTGAAAGGGATCTCGAATAAGTTTAACTCAAAACTCTCATTTTTTTTTCAAAGATTTAATTTTTATATATTAAAATGGTCTAGTGACATAATAGGTACCTAGATTGATGTATTTCTATTCAAAGATTCAATCTTTACTCTTTAAAACACTCTTTGGGACGTCGAAGGGAACTCGAATAAGTTTAACTCGGAACTCTCATTTTCTTTCAAAGATTCAATCTTTATATATTAAAAAGGTTTAATGACATGATAGGTACCTTTATTGAGTTAGTTTCATTCAAAGATTCAATCTTTACTCTTCAAAACACTCTCCGTGACGTCAAAGGGATCTCGAATAAGTTTAACTCAAAACTTTTATTTCCTTTCAGAGATTTAATCCTTCTACATTAAAATGGTCTAGTGACATAATAAGTACCTTGATTGAGGTATTTCTATTCAATGATTCAATCTTTACTCTTTAAAACACTATTCGAGACGTCGAAGGGAACTCGAATAAGTTTAACTCAGAACTTTCATATTCTTTTAAAGATTCAATCTTTACACATTAAAAAGGTTAAGTGACACGATAGGTACCTTTATTCAGTTATTTTCATTCAAAGATTCAATCTTTACACTTTAAAACACTCTTCGTGACGTCAAAGAGATCTCGAATAAGTTTAACTCAAAACTCTCATTTTCTTTCAAAGATTTAATCTTTATACATTAACATGGTCCAGTCACATAATAAGTACCCTGATTGAGGTATTTTCCATTCAATGATTCAATCTTTAATCATTAAAACACTCTTCGGGACGTCGAAGGGAACTCGAATAAGTTTAACTCAGAACTTTCATTTTCTTCCAAAGATTCAATCTTTATACATTAAAAAGGTTTGGTGACATGATAGGAACCGTTATTCAGTAATTTTCATTCAAAGATTCAAACTTTAATCTTTAAAACACGCTTTCTGACTTCAAAGGGATCTCGAATAAGTTTAGCTCAAAACTCTCATTTTCTTTCAAAGATTCAATCTTTATACGTCAAAATGGTCTTGTTACATAATAGGTACCTTGATTGCGGTATTTCCATTCAAAGATTTCATACTTACTCATTAAAACACTCTTCGGGATGTCGAAGGGAACTCGAATAAGTTTAACTCAAAACACTCATTTTCTTTCAAAGATTCAATCTCTGTACATTAAAAAGGTTTAGTGACGCGATAGGTACCTTTATTGAGTTATTTTCATTCACAGATTCAATCTTTACTCATTAAAACACTCTGTGTGACGTAAAAGTGATCTCGAATAAATTTAACTCAAAACTCTCATTTTCTTTCAAAGATTCAATCTTTGTACATTAAAATTATTTAGGGACATAATTGGTACCTTTATTGTGTTATTTTCATTCGAAGATTCAATCTTTGCTCGTTAAAAGACTCTTCGTGACTTCATGGGTAACTCAAAACTGTTTAGCTCAAAACTCTAATTTTCTTTCAATGATTCAATCTTTATACTCTAGAAAGGTCTAGCGACATAATAGGTTTATTATTGAGGTATTCTCATTCAAAGATTAAATCTTTACTCATTAAAACACTCTTCGGGACGTAAAAGGGAACTTGAATAAGTTTAACTCAGAACTCTCATTTTCTTTCAGAGATTCAATCTTTATACGTTAAAATAGTCTAGTGACATAATAGATACCTTGATTGAGGTAATTTCATTCAAAGATTTCGTCTTTACTCATTAAAGCACTCTTCGTGACGCCAAAGGCATCCCGAATAAGTTTAACTCAAAACTCTCATTTTCTTTCAAAGATTTAATCTTTATACATTAAAATGGTCTTGTGACATAATAGGTACCTTGATTGAGGTATTTCCATTCGAAGATTCAATCTGTACTCATTAAAACACTCTTCGGGACGTCGATGGGATCCTGAGTATGTTTAACTCAAAACTGTCATTTTCTTTCAAAGATTTAATATCTTTATACATTAAAATGGTCTTGTGACATAATAGGTACCTTGATTGAGGCATTACTATTCAAAGATTCAATTTTTACTCATTAAAACACTCTTCGGGACATCGAAGGGAACTCGAATAAGTTTAACTCAAAACTCTCATTTTTTTTCAAAGATTCAATCTTTATACATTAAAATGGTTTAGTGACATAATAGGTACCTTTATTGAGTTATTTTCATGTGAAGATTCAATCTTTACTCATTAAAAGACTCTTCGTGACTTCATGGGTAAGTCGAATAAGTTTAGCTCAAAACTCTGATTTTCTTTTAAAGATTCAATCTTTGTACACAAAAAAGGTCTACTGACATATTAGGTACATTATTGAGGTATTTTCATTCAAAGACTCAACCCTTAGTCATTAAAACACTCTTTTATACGTTAAAATAGTCTAGTGACATGATAGGTACCTTGATTGTGGTAATTTCATTCAAAGATTTAATCTTTACTTATTAAAACACTCTTCGTGACGTGAAAGGGATCTCGAATAAGTTTAACTCAAAACTCTCATTTTTTTTTCAAAGATTTAATCTTTATATATTAAAATGGTCTAGTGACATAATAGGTACCTAGATTGATGTATTTCTATTCAAAGATTCAATCTTTACTCATTAAAACACTCTTTGGGACGTCGAAGGGAACTCGAATAAGTTTAACTCGGAACTCTCATTTTCTTTCAAAGATTCAATCTTTATATATTAAAAAGGTTTAATGACATGATAGGTACCTTTATTGAGTTAGTTTCATTCAAAGATTCAATCTTTACTCTTCAAAACACTCTCCGTGACGTCAAAGGGATCTCGAATAAGTTTAACTCAAAACTTTTATTTCCTTTCAGAGATTTAATCCTTCTACATTAAAATGGTCTAGTGACATAATAAGTACCTTGATTGAGGTATTTCCATTCAATGATTCAATCTTTACTCTTTAAAACACTCTTCGAGACGTCGAAGGGAACTCGAATAAGTTTAACTCAGAACTTTCATATTCTTTTAAAGATTCAATCTTTACACATTAAAAAGATTAAGTGACACGATAGGTACCTTTATTCAGTTATTTTCATTCAAAGATTCAATCTTTACACTTTAAAACACTCTTCGTGACGTCAAAGACATCTCGAATAAGTTTAACTCAAAACTCTCATTTTCTTTCAAAGATTTAATCTTTATACATTAAAATGGTCCAGTCACATAATAAGTACCCTGATTGAGGTATTTTCCATTCAATGATTCAATCTTTAATCATTAAAACACTCTTCGGGACGTCGAAGGGAACTCGAATAAGTTTAACTCAGAACTTTCATTTTCTTCCAAAGATTCAATCTTTATACATTAAAAAGGTTTGGTGACATGATAGGAACCGTTATTCACTAATTTTCATTCAAAGATTCAAACTTTAATCTTTAAAACACGCTTCGTGACTTCAAAGGGATCTCGAATAAGTTTAGCTCAAAACTCTCATTTTCTTTCAAAGATTCAATCTTTATACATCAAAATGGTCTTGTTACATAATAGGTACCTTGATTGCGGTATTTCCATTCAAAGATTTCACACTTACTCATTAAAACACTCTTCGGGATGTCGAAGGGAACTCGAATAAGTTTAACTCAAAACACTCATTTTCTTTCAAAGATTCAATCTCTGTACATTAAAAAGGTTTAGTGACGCAATAGGTACCTTTATTGAGTTATTTTCATTCACAGATTCAATCTTTACTCATTAAAACACTCTGTGTGACGTAAAAGTGATCTCGAATAAATTTAACTCAAAACTCTCATTTTCTTTCAAAGATTCAATCTTTATACATTAAAATTGTTTAGTGACATAATTAGTACCTTTATTGAGTTATTTTCATTCGAAGATTCAATCTTTACTCGTTAAAAGACTCTTCGTGACTTCATGGGTAACTCAAAACTGTTTAGCTCAAAACTCTGATTTTCTTTCAATGATTCAATCTTTATACTCTAGAAAGGTCTAGTGACCTAATAGGTTTATTATTGAGGTATTCTCATTCAAAGATTAAATCTTTACTCATTAAAACACTCTTCGGGACGTAAAAGGGAACTTGAATAACTTTAACTCAGAACTCTCATTTTCTTTCAGAGATTCAATCTTTATATGTTAAAATGGTCTAGTGACATAATAGATACCTTGATTGAGGTAATTTCATTCGAAGATTCCATCTTTACTCATTAAAGCACTCGTCGTGACGCCAAAGGGATCCCGAATAAGTTTAACTCAAAACACTCATTTTCTTTCAAAGATTTAATCTTTATACATTAAAATGGTCTTGTAACATAATAGGTACCTTGATTGAGGTATTTCCATTCGAAGATTCAATCTTTATTTATTAAAACACTCTTCGGGACGTCGATGGGATCCGGAATATGTTTAACTCAAAACTCTCATTTTCTTTCAAAGATTTAATATCTTTATACATTAAAATAGTCTTGTGACATAATAGGTACCTTGATTGGGGCATTACTATTCAAAGATTCAATTTTTACTCATTAAAACACTCTTCGGGACATCGAAGGGAACTCGAATAAGTTTAACTCAAAACTCTCATTTTCTTTCAAAGATTCAATCTTTATACATTAAAATGGTTTAGTGACATAATAGGTACCTTTATTGAGTTATTTTCACTTGAAGATTCAATCTTTACTCATTAAAAGACTCTTCGTGACTTCTGGGGTAACTCGAATAAGTTTAGCTCAAAACTCTGATTTTCTTTCAAAGATTCAATCTTTATACACTAAAAAGGTCTACTGACATATTAGGTACATTATTGAGGTATTTTCATTCAAAGACTCAACCCTTACTCATTAAAACACTCTTTTATACGTTAAAATGGTCTAGTGACATGATAGGTACCTTGATTGAGGTAATTTCATTCAAAGATTTAATCTTTACTTATTAAAACACTCTTCGTGACGTGAAAGGGATCTCGAATAAGTTTAACTCAAAACTCTCATTTTTTTTTTCAAAGATTTAATCTTTATATATTAAAATGGTCTAGTGACATAATAGGTACCTAGATTGATGTATTTCTATTCAAAGATTCAATCTTTACTCATTAAAACACTCTTTGGGACGTCGAAGGGAACTCGAATAAGTTTAACTCGGAACTCTGATTTTCTTTCAAAGATTCAATCTTTATATATTAGAAAGGTTTAATGACATGATAGGTACCTTTATTGAGTTAGTTTCATTCAAAGATTCAATCTTTACTCTTCAAAACACTCTCCGTGACGTCAAAGGGATCTCGAATAAGTTTGTGGCGGTTTTGCTTTATTGGTAACATAAAGGTTGGATCCAGAGGCATGTATTGTAGCCACAGTGGGTTCTGTGATGCGTAACTTGGGTACAGAATTGATGTTATCAAATAACCAAGTTTTAGGGATCTCAAGGTCTGTCCAATTGAGAACCTGAAACCGCCACAGTTCCTACACTTGACTCCAAACTAGTCACTTTGTTTGAACCAAGACCATTTGATACAATAATTGAGCAACAAATTCTTTAAGATCATTAAAGATGGAATCCATCCAGCGCTGATAAATCTGAGGAGCTGTGTTAAGTCCAAAGGGCATAACGGTCCATTGGTAATGGCCGTGAGGAGTACTGAATGCCGTTAGGGGTTTGGACTTCTTTCGCAGTTTGATCTGCCAGAAGCCAGCTTTGCAATCAAACTTACTGAAGATGGTTGATCCTCGAGTTTGATTAATGAGAACATCTTTGCGAGGAATGAAATAGCCATCGAAAATGAGATGTTCATTAAGCCGTTTATAGTTGATGACCATGCGAGCTTTGCCACGTTTGACTTCACTATGGTTTCTGACCATAAAAGCAGGACTGCTGTGAGGACTACGAGTACGCTCGATGAGTTTTTTCAGAAATGGATGGCGAACACCAAATCAGAACGGCCACAGAGTTCTTAAAGGATATTGTCCGCATGACTCCACTCGACATCCCAGGAACAACTAAATCAAATGACTGTTGATTTAGCAAAATTACAAAAAGCTAAACTGTCTGATCTATATCCGCCCGATCCACCAGATCCTCCATCTCAGGCTTCGACTCTTCCTTCTGAAGAAACTCTTCCAACATCCACAGACCAATCCTCTGTTAAGAAACCAACCCGTTACAAAGTCAAACCTTTGTTTTACGGTCATGAAGATACTGTTGAAAACATTAAAGTTTTCTCAACACCCTCTTCATCTTCCTATCGCCGAGAAGATTATGACAGCATCATAGATCAGCTCAATTGCTTGCAAGCTTTATACGTCAATCCCCAACTCACGTTTGACGAAAGCGCTCATATAATCACTCGTATGAGACAAATCTCTTTACAAAATGAGAATCTACTTACTCACTTTGGTTACACCCCAAATGAGACCTCAAGTTCCTCTGACGAAGAAAACACTTCTGACGACGAGCATATTTATGCCTTTTCAGACAAATCTGATTCTTCAGAAGAATTAGATGAGACTATTGAAGCCGACCCTCTTCCGGCGTCTTCCTCTTCTTCCGAGACAACTATCGAAGAAGCTCCCAAACCTTCAAATAGAAAACCTTCAAAAGGTAAAACCAAGAAACGTCAGTCCGATACAATTCTCGACGAATCGTTCTATGGCGACTTTCCTACTGAAGATTTTCTTCCCGCCGAAGAAGTCTCTGGTTCAGGTCAAAAAACAGACGACGAAAAGTCTAAACCAGCCGCTGAACCTAAAATTTATACGTCTTCTTATAAATACGACTTTTCTACGGTCCCTTCTACCGTCCCCACCTGGACACGTAAAGATGACCTTAATAAGTTCCCCATTTCCCAAAATGGCACTTATCTCGATCTCACACATGTTCCTTATAAGGACCATTTAAAAACTATAGACGAATGGGCTCAGTCTTTAGCCATTCTAGTCAATAACTACAAAGGAACCTGGGAACGCCCCCGATTCCTTGATTACCTTTCAGCAACCCTTCAAGGTGATGCGCTTGACTGGCTACGACAATGGGATCAAACTCCTCAAGGAAAACAGCAAAAAGATGCGCTGTTAAATAACTTCGATAAAATCGATGGTGTTTTACGTGGATTTGTAAAAATCCTTAAAGAAGAATTGGTTGGGCATACCGGTGAGCAACTCCTCACTGATGATGCAACATGTGCTCTTTCGAAAATCGAATTATGCAACATTTGCCAATTTCCCGAATACGTCAAGTTATTTACCAAATACTTTCGTAGACTCCCACCAAATGCGATAGAACATTGGTTACCCCAGTTCTTTCACAAACTTCCAAATCCTTGGGACGAACTAGCTGCAAAAGGCTATCCCGATTTCCTAGTTCGCATCCAAAAATCTGATAACATCGGATTCCGCACAAATTTTGTCTATCGTCTCATAAACGAAAAATGTCTTGAGACCAAAGCCAAAAAACAGGTTAAAAACCAGATTAATGGCACTGCCGAAGGACAACGCTGCTGCGACAAAATTCTCCAAGAAACCTGGAAAATTGGTTGCGCTCCTTACCGAGCTCCTCCCTTACGACGACCCAAACGAAAAAATTTCCATTGGAAAAAATGGAAAGGTCGCCGTCCTAAAGCTTCAAAGAAATACATTACAAAAGCTTCTCCTCCTCCAAAGTCGGTGAAAGGCAAAAAGAAAGGATCCAAAAAATCCTCCAAAGCACTTGAAACCAAAAAGGACTGCAAGTGTTATATTTGCAATGAAGCTGGTCACTATGCCACTAATTGCCCCCAAAAAGGCAAGAAGGCCTCCAAAATGGTTAAACGGCTACAAACCGATGATCTCTGTGTAGTCTATGGTAAAGATATCACTGATCCTTCTACCATCCTGTATGAACTCTCTAGCAGTGTTTATACCAGTACCTCGTCAGAAACCACTCCCAGCGATACCGACGACGATGCCACAGATATTGAAAGTATCTGCATGATGAACGTTACTCCTTCCCTCCCTGAAGAGAATACGAACATCAAACTTAGTGACATCATTGGAGAAGAAGTCCAGTTCACTAACGAACAATTGATTCAGTTCGATAAACTCCAACGAATCAAAAAAGAAGAAGTCTACAAAACTTCCCGATTTGCCATCTTTTCTAAACGAATTTTAGAACAATTTAGTGGCAATACAACAATTGACTATACAGCTAATGGTCAATGTGGTTTTAATATTCTCAGTAAAGATAAGATTGAGAGATGGAAACAACAAAATCCTCTCGCCCGCTATATCCATATTGGACTCGTTCAAATCAAGATCACTTCACTGTTTCGACGTGGAACGGATCAACCTTTAATTGCTCTCCTTATGGATAATCGTTTTCATAAACCCGTTGATGCACTTATTGGCGGCGTTCAATCCAATTTGGTTAACAATCTTATTTGGTTTAAAATAAAACCAAATTATTTCATATCACTTTCGGACCCTAACATCGAAAAGGTCCTTCAAGTTAAACTCCAATTGTCTAAACTACAAATGGATTACGATTCTCCTAGTCTTGGAATCCAGTGGAAAGTCCTCTATGAACTCACTAGAGAACCTGAAACCGCCACAGTTCCTACACTTGACTCCAAACTAGTCACTTTGTTTGAACCAAGACCATTTGATACAATAATTGAGCCCAAACTGCTCAATTGGACAGACCTTGAGATCCCTAAAACTTGGTTATTTGATAACATCAATTCTGTACCCAAGTTACGCATCACAGAACCCACTGTGGCTACAATACATGCCTCTGGATCCAACCTTTATGTTACCAATAAAGCAAAACCGCCACAACTCCAGCGTTCTGTATCCGAACGAAATCATGGATGGGAAAAGATCCTTCCCCCTCGAAAATCCTTCGAGGTACCTCCTCGACGTCGTTTTACATGGACCGAAAAAGGCAAAACCCCTATCGATCCTCACGATGCCCCATTTTTGCCTGGATCTACGCACAGATTACACTCTGCAAAATTTTTCCATTTCCGCACCGGAAAAGATGAAATTTTGATTGCTCCTTCACAAGGCAAAAAACGAAAATACACATATGTTAACGGCATCCTCAATTTCAAAGGGTATAAACCATATAGCCTTTGTGTGTTAATCGACACTGGTGCAACCACTAGTTGTTGCCGATATAATGCTCTGCCATCCGAAAAATGGCAACAGATGAAACATCCCATCGGTGTTCAAGGTATTGACGCTGAAGCACCCTTAAACGTGATTCAGTTCAAAGCCAAAGATGTAGCCATCTGGTTAAATGACAAAAAATTCATAATCCCAAAAATTCTGTGTTTTCCATACATGCATGGAGATTTCATTTTAGGATGTAACTTTATCTATAGTTATCTTCCATTACAGTTAAACGAAAAAACCATTTCGTTAACACTAAAAGACCAGACCGTCGTTGAAATTCCTATACAGGAAAATTTAGCTTCCGTCTGTAATGAAAAGTTCTCTCCACCCAAAAGAGAATCTGATGCCTTGGTCTTACAGGACACCCATTGGCTCTATAACTCTCTTCGACAAAACTTCGCTGAAAATCCACTTACCTTGTGGAAAAGAAGTCCTCGTTTTTGTCGTCTTCAACTCAAAAATCGCAATGTCATCATTCGTGTCAAACCCATGATCTATCTACGCCGTGACATTGAGGAATTTGATGCCCAACTTCAAGACCTCCTTGAGAAAAAACTCATCGAGCGTACTCGTAGTCCTCACAGCAGTCCTGCTTTTATGGTCAGAAACCATAGTGAAGTCAAACGTGGCAAAGCTCGCATGGTCATCAACTATAAACGGCTTAATGAACATCTCATTTTCGATGGCTATTTCATTCCTCGCAAAGATGTTCTCATTAATCAAACTCGAGGATCAACCATCTTCAGTAAGTTTGATTGCAAAGCTGGCTTCTGGCAGATCAAACTGCGAAAGAAGTCCAAACCCCTAACGGCATTCAGTACTCCTCACGGCCATTACCAATGGACCGTTATGCCCTTTGGACTTAACACAGCTCCTCAGATTTATCAGCGCTGGATGGATTCCATCTTTAATGATCTTAAAGAATTTGTTGTTGTTTATATAGATGATATTTTAGTTTTCTCTAAAACTAGAGATGAGCATAAAAAGCATCTACTCTGCCTTTCAGAAAAACTGAAAAAATACGGCATCATTCTATCTCCAACAAAGATAGATGTTGAACAAGAATCCATTGATTTTCTTGGTTTAGTTTTAACCCATAAAGGAATAAAACTACAGGATCACATCATTATCAAGATCCGTGATTTCCCAGATATCCTCCACGATAAAAAGCAACTCTAAAGCTTTTTAGGAATCTTGAATTATGGCCGCTCCTTTATTAAAGGCTTGGCTCAAAAGGAACTCCCTTTATTAAAGAAGCTCCAAAAGAATGTCCCTTTTGACTGGACTGATAATGACACCACCATTATCCAACAAATCAAATCTGATCTAGTTCAGATCCCTGAAGTTTATTTTCCCCAAAATGGTGATAAACTCATTCTTGAGACAGATGCCTCTGACCTCTGCTGGGGATGTGTCCTAAAAGCCATTCCTCAAGAAAAATGGACTGATGACACCCCATCATCCCCCATGATCCGAGCTCGTAAAGCTCCCATCTCCAAACGCCTTCAAAAAGAAGAGCTCATTTGTGGTTATAATTCTGGAAAATTTAAACCAAATGAACAGAATTATATTATTTATGAAAAGGAACTTCTGGCAATAAAATTAGCAATCAAACGTTTTCATATTTATCTTGCTCCAGAAGATTTTATTATTCGGACAGATAACCAAGCTGTCAAAGACTTTCTAATCAATAAACGAAATTGTTTAGACGGTCGCCGACTAAAATGGTATAATGTTATTGCTCAATATTCTTTTGCTATTGAACATATCAAAGGAGCTAACAATTTTCTTGCAGATTTCTTAAGCAGACTTCCAGAAATATCTAACAAAGATGTTTCTTCTTCTCTCCTTCTAACAGATGGATGAGTTTCCTAAGCAAAGTCCTGATAAAGACGGTTGGATCACTATTGCTAAAAAGGCAAGTTCCAAACCATCTCCATCACAGCCACAAAAATGGTTTGTGGTTTTTGCAGGTCACCAGCCTGGTATTTATGCAACTTGGATCGACTGCCAAAAACAGCTTCGCTCCTTCACCGGTTCTTGTTTTAAGGCTTATGACACATTTATAGAAGCCCAAACAGTTTTCTATAATGTGGGGAAAGCCTCGCAAAAAATGTTTTCACAAACTCCTGAGATTACAGAAATAAACAATTTCTATGATCCTGGACTTCCAAACAATTTTTATGAAGAAATTAATACTGTTTGGAAAGCACACAAAACTGGTGCTCACAAGAAATTCAGGCAACACCTGAGTTCTCTTACTGCTCTTATAGCTGAACAAACAGCTATGACAAAGGAGCTTAAACAGCTCTGCATTCAAAGTTGTCTTTCTATTGACTGGGAAAAAGATTTCTCGCTCCCTCAAATAAATTGTTTTCTTAAGCTCGCCCAGTTAATAGGAGAACAAGATTTTCCTAACAATACGTTTGCCAAAATCAACCGTATTTGTCTTCTGGAAAAAGCTAGAGATATGTTTCCCCCTGATATTTTCCGGTTCATCTACCGACAGATTGAAAATCATTATGATATAATAAAAACCTATTATACCACCTATCATGAAGATATCAATACCTTTGATACCCTCTATAATGGTAAACATGTTCTTAAACTAGACTTTTTTATCATTCCAGGACTTGAGTGGTCTATGGATCCTGTTGACTGGGGATTAGTTAATAAACTTTCCTTTTCCTCTCATGATTCTTATCAAGTTTTTCCAGCCATGATAAAATCTATGATTTACAAAGTAAGTCAACACTGGCGATACAGTCGTCACCTTACATTCTGGATCTCCAGTTCTATTGGAAGTTATGAAAAAACTCGTTTCTTTCAACCATATCAGATCTGGTATCTCAAGCTTACTGGGCATGACGAATATGAACACAGCAAGCTTTTAAACTCTGAGGAACTTGCTAACAGCATTGATCCTTATTATTTTGAGATTCACAGTTTCTTACACCTACAAGACACTGCTCGCAGAGTTCTCGATGGATCTTATTACCACCAAGAACCCATTTTTTATTGTTGTGATGGACGCAGACTTTTCATCACTACCATCCGTTGTTACTATGGAACAGAAATGGATGGCGAACACCAAATCAGAACGGCCACAGAGTTCTTAAAGGATATTGTCCGCATGACTCCACTCGACATCCCTTCTCGAGTTAAAGATGGTGCTGAACATCTTAATCTTGAATGGGACATTGCCGATGCACAATCACCTGCCAGTACTCCTCCACTTGATGAATATGAACTCCATAATATCATCAATGCTATGGAAGGGTAACCGACAACGCTTCTCCACTCGACTGCACCTTCAATCTAGCACACGACAGAAGCATGTCTTGTCTACTTTTTCCAACAGCAAAAGTAGCCGAAAGTTGCCGACACACTATTCACCAACAGTGAAAGCTGCCGACACACCTTTTTCGAACAGTAAAAGAAAAGATTCGCTCTTATCTTCTCCGGAACTGTTCATCTTTTGTAATGCTATTTAAGCCAAAGCCCCAGCATGGTTTTGGATATCTGTTTTTCATTCTCTGTTTTTCCTCACTTGTTTTTGAGGTTCTTTGTAAACATATTCCGCATTTCTTTTTCTGTAATTGGTATCAGAGCCTTACATCGAATCTGGACCACTGTAAGTTTTCTGTAATAAAGTTTTCAGTTAGTTTATGCTTATGATATATATCTCTGATGTTTGTCTACTGTTAAAAGCCCAGATTATCCTGTCTTTGCTTATATGTCAATGTCTGTATGACCCTTGTGACTTTGTTAAGCAGCTTACAGGAACCTTTGGTTTTAGGCACCAGGACAGTTAGTCCAACATCTACGAATATATCACTATGGCACACACTACCTCTGTCAACTGTATACGAAACCTTGCAGGTCACGATATCGAAAATGAAAACTATCGTCATATTGCTCACTTTAATACTACCGAACCCGTTTCGTTTCCTCACGTCGGAGCAGGACTCAACTTCCTTGTCGACATGGTTACGGACTGGAAGATCGACTTCCAGCATAATTTAGAGGCAACCAACACCCATATGGCTTCCTCTTTTGATGATGTCCAACAAGGATTACTCTCCTTGAATGACAAACTTGAAACTCTTACTCAGTGTGACACTTGTCACACTTTTTAAAAATTACAAAAAGGCCCTTTTTGAAAATATCTTCCAAATTTAATTGCAAAATTGTCCCCAAGATGAAAAATAATTACTTTATTTAATTACTCTAAAACCTCACAAGTTAAGAAGAATTATAGTAAAGTATGCATTAATGCCCCTTTATGAAGGAAGTAAACAATCAACATGCTTTTCTAAAAAAGTAAAAATTCCACTATCATGGAAATCAAATATCATGAATGCATGTAAAACCAGAATCAAATCCGAGCACAAAAAGTGAGGTTGTGAAAGGAAAAAGGATAAATGAGCAAAAAGACAAAATGTGAATAGTGTTCGGAAAAATAAAATTTGGAAATAACACATTCCCTAAAGGAAGTTGTCAATCCAAGGAAAAGAGTCTCGAAAATCATTCCAGAGCACTCGAGACGACATTAATTGATGAAAAACCGAACCCATAAAGGAAAAGACAACGGAAAAAAAAAAAATATTCGTTAAAATCTAAGAAAAAGAAAAGGAAGAAAAATGTCCAGGTCATTACATTCCAGATAATAGTTTTGGATTTTATCTTCAGCTTTACTTTCATTTCAGTTTGGAATTTTTATTTGGAGTCCACTGGAGATGGATTCCCGAGTTATAAACCTATGGAGTTTAGATTTAACGGATTTTAATAATTATATTTTGAGGATTTCAATTAGCATTCTTCCAGCTTATTATTATAATTATTTATTTCATCTTGTATTTTGTGTTCAATTACATATTAATTGTTTGGTATCCCTCGGATCTGTGCTCGGACTTGATCACCCTTGGCTCTAGATCAAGGGGTATCACAACTCTGGAGCATTCAAATGGGGTGGAGAGATAGAGTTAAATAGAGTGAGATAGTTATAGTTTTTGAGTGTTTATTTCCTTGTGTAATTTTCTTTAAAGTTTTCTTCAATTTAATACAAGTTATTTTCACAAGTTTCATTCTCATTTAATTTCAAGCAAGTTAGTTCCATTTACATGCTTTCATTTCTTGTTGATTCTCATTTAAGTGTTTAATGTTTTATAGTTGTAATTTCATTTTCATAGTTCATGACAAATCTCAAAATCAATGTTTTTAAATCTCTTGTTCGAAAATAGAAACTCATCTTGAATGTGTGGTTCGACCCTACTTGCCATTAGACATTTTTAGTTAAATGGTTGTAGGTATTTTATCTTTATATGGAGTGTATTTGATAACGACAAGTTCATAAATACACGCCTATCAACAAACCGTGATCAATAATTGAAGAATTTAAGAAAAGTGGAATTCTAGTAGCCAACTAAATTTGTGCCTGGACG
The DNA here is from genome assembly GCF_030987335.1 of Cornus florida. Taxonomy (NCBI): domain Eukaryota; kingdom Viridiplantae; phylum Streptophyta; class Magnoliopsida; order Cornales; family Cornaceae; genus Cornus; species Cornus florida. The sequence goes on along the minus strand of NW_026775865.1, from coordinate 156,907 downwards.
CTCAACCAAGCATCCAAACGCCCGATGCCACAGCCCCGCGAGCCAGCGCTGTGCGCGTGTGCCAAGGGAGACCTAGCCACTTAATGTCTGGACGCACTTCCTGGCGTCCAGACATAAACCTGCACAGCTTTGAAATAATTTGAATTTTTAGTTAATTTCCTCTCTCCTCCTCACTTGAATGCGCAATTTTAATGGCTTTTTGAACTAAATTCTGGCAGAGGGGGTTATATACATTTGTATAGAGTTGTATTACATATCATATATTGTTGGTACAATTGCCCTTAATTCACCTCTTACTATTTTGATGATAACAAACAAAGATAATAAGTGCTTTTAACATATCTCCATTTGAGATGCAGTTAAGAAGGAGCACAAATAAAGAACAAGGCATAGATTCACCAAGAAATGGATGACAAATGAAAGACCTCTCTTCTTATCAACAGGGATAGTTTAGAAATAGTGAGAGTATTTAAATGTAAGGCAAATAAATTATAACCTATTGGCTTAAAGCTCAAAATTGCATTTCATTCATATCATACAAACTATATTTTTGTCACTTGAACTAACTGAACATATGCATAATGTGACCGATCAAATGGCTTTATAAAATGACAAATTATAACTAATGTGACCGATCACTTCATCCATGTAACTGATCAGATGACCTCTAGTGATCGAACATATCGCTTCATGTTATCGATAAGATGCAAAAAATAGTGAGTTTTGAAGTTGTAAAAAATTATCATGTGACCAATCACTTCGTCTATGTAACCGATTAGATGACCTCAGGTGATCGAACAGATCACTTTATATTATCGATAAGAAGAAGAAAGCAGTATGTCTGGAAAAATTGAAAGTTTTCATACGATCAATCAGATCATCAATGTAACCGGTCAGATGCGTTTAAATCTTGAAAGTGCGGGGAAATAGAATCTCAACCTACCGATCACATCATCAATATAACCAGTCAGATGCTCCAACTGTTCGAACAGATGAAACATGTATCTGATCACTTTACCTCAAGTGATCGCACAGATAAATCATATGATCGATCAGATGGGCAAAAAGTCAGAATCTTTTTTAGCTGTAAACAGTATTCTTGGCAAGTTTTAAAACCAAATCTCTTACTATTTAAACCTCTATATAATGACTTCAAGGTTTTCATTACATGCGTGGAAAAATATTAAGAGAGAGAAACCATGTGATCAAAAAGGAACTTGCATTGATCATTATTTCATTTATATCATTTGAGCTTTAACCTTTGTGCTATATTTTATATCTGCCATAGGCTTGTGAGCTTTGATCTACGTATCAATTCTAAGAGTTTCTTTATTTCTCATTTATATTATTCAAACACCATTGTAAGGGTTGGAGTAACCCAGAAGAAGTCTAAGAGGGGTCTGTTCTTTTAGTAAGGCGATTTCAAAAGCGGTGCGCTTCTTGTACTGATTTGCTCTCCACCTTTCAGGAGAAGCTTTATTAGGTTTTGGGAAGTCTCTAGAGGGATCTTGAGCCAAGGAGTAGGAGTTTCTGAACCTTGCTAAATCTTGGTGATCTGAGTTTGCTCTCTCTCTCTCTCTCTACTTTATTATTCAACTATTATTGCTTGTGTTGCTTATTTATTACTGTGCTTTTAAAGATCGTTTATTGTCTATCTTATAATATCTTTAAATTTAGTTATTTAGTATTGTTCTGCTTAGACTCTATTCACCCCCCCCTCTAGAGTCTTTACTAGGTAACAATTGGTATCAGGGCCTAATCTCTAGTAAAAATGTGACGACCCTGGATTTTTTAACCTAGTGTGTCTTGTGATGACCCAAAATGGATCCAAAATGCAGAAGCAAAAGATAGAACAATTGTCTCTAGAGATACAACACTCCTCTAAGACACCAATGTGACCCTCAACGAGGTCACGAAACCTAAAAGAAGAAAATAAGGAAGCAACATTTCAAAAATGGATAAGAATGAACCTAAGGGCAAAATGGTCATTTCACACTAAAATGGGTGCCACCGTGCACACCATTGGAAAGACAACGAAAAATTAATAAGGATAGACTCAAGAATCACTTGATTCGGAGTCCGGACGGCAAAGATATCAAGTTCTGAAGTCGAAGGAAGGGAAACCCTATCCCGGTTCGAACCCAAAACAGACACTACCTTACTAAAACTTGAATAAATTTAGCCACAGGAAGAATCTGAAGCTCTAATTAGTACCATTGGAAAGCTTATTTCGACGCGATCAATTTAGACTCAAGAATGGACCAATTCGGAGTTAAAACGAAGAAGTTATGATGATCTGAAGTTGGAGGTGCAGTGCTGAACCAAGACACAAACACCCGTGAACAGTACTTCGAGTGCTCGAACAAGGACTTCGAGCACTCGAAAATTGCCCTAAGAAATCTGCCCAAAGTTTGAGCGCTCGAACTCCCCATTTAGAGGGCTCGAACTCCTGTAGGCTGCTCCTGAAATGCTGATTTGAAATGCAATTTTGAGGACTTTCTGGGCCTTTTTGAGAAAAACACAAAGAAGAAACTACCCTCAAAATCATGTTTTCTAGCCAACCATGCCAAAAGAAAACTTTATTTTTCAAGTGAAAACCCCAAAATGCCCTTATGCTCAGTTTAGGCTCAAAATGGCAAAAAATGTAAGCTTGCACCAAACATACTTTTGACCCCAAATGCACTTCTAGGATGAAACGAATATGCACGTAAACGTAAAAGTGATTTTGAGCGTGCGGAAATGGTCCGCGGCTCCCGGAAACGACCGATGCAAAATCCGACCCCCTGACGGCCAAAAAGGCAAAAATGAATTTGAAATGGAAATTTTGAAAACCAAAATTAGCAAATGGTTGGAAATTACCGTTTGGCCCTTGGCCGCACTTCATGCATGATTAATGAGATCCTACGGAAGAATCAAAATGGAACTCCCATACCCGATGCAAACACAGTGAGACAAAACTTAACATTTTTTCAATATTCTCATAATATTTCATGAAGTCAAAACTATATAGAATACAAATACATGTCATTGGCCTCCGGCCAGATCTTATACATGTCAAATGCATTGTAAGGAGTGCACTCATGTACACATTACATGTTTAAATTCAAGTATACATATTTTGACATATAAGGCTACAAATGGCTTTTCAAGCCAACCTTTATAAGAAATGAAAATCTTCAAGTCCACCAATCATCCAAGCATGACAAGAATCGCAACCTTGATTCTTGTACCTGAAATATGCCCCAGTATCGTAGGGGTGAGTAACATAAAGCTACTCGTAGGAAATGAGCATGCATCGACCTACGTTTTACAAGTTTGCATGATTTAATTATTGTGGTTCATTCCACCTAACATCTATGTCAAAGGTGAGACTCAAGGAGCATCCTAGCTGCCTAAGATCATTTCTAGCATCAATCACTTCATTCATGCAATATTAGCAATATAGGGTTATGCTTACACAAAGCAACAACATAGGAGCATGCTTACACAAAGCAACAACATATAGATTCTCAAGGTAATCAACTTGAAGTCTAAAATGCAACATCAACTAAATATAACAATTTAGCATAATTAGAATATCTAATACCACACATCAAGGCATAGGTTCTCTAGGTTATCAACTAGAAATCTAAATGTATGAAATCAACTAAATATATCAATTTAGTATGGATGTACTTAACAACATCAAAATGATTCATTAAAATCATAAACATGGATGTACTTAACAACATCAAAATCGCCAATAACCAAAACCACAAGTTATGATATAAACATGATTGTTAACTTTGAATTGAATGCGAAAACAAATAATGGAAGACTTGGACATCTAAGCTCAGAATTCTACCGAGACCTCAATGGTTATTCCAGGCACTAACCCGCAGGGAAGACCACCCTAAGTGCGCACTATCTCAATTACTAGAGCCAAACCCTAGCCATCTCAACTCAACAATGTTCCAAGATTCCAAAATTAAACCAAATAAGTTCACAACTTATACATAACTTATATAATGCATGAAAACACCTTCCATGCACAAGTAGGTTGAAACCACACAATCCATGCCTTAGAGTTTCAATTCTAAAATGACATACATAATGTCAATTACAAAGTATGCAATTCATTACACATGACATCAATATATTCTATAAAGAAAACATGTTCTCATGAATATAAATATAACAACAAAGTTGTCCAATGCTCAAAACACAATCAACTGAATACATAACAAGTTCAAGTCCATGATTTGAATATAAAAACAACTTCTAAAATACCAATAGATCCATGGAGCCATTAGATAGAATTTAATTAAACAAAGTGATTAAATTCTCTAGATTTCAAATAACTTTAAATTAATATATGTTAAGCAACATATCATGGTCTTTACATATATCAAATTAAAAGTGCAAGATAAGCAAGATATCGTCAAATAGAATTTAATTAATTTAAATCAATTAAATCTCTAGATTTCAAAAGTTGTCCAAATGATCTCAAACTAATTTATATCAAGCACTAAGTCATGGTCATACCATATATCAAGTCTAAGATGGATTACAAGCAAAACACAATTTACTAGAATTTAAACCAAATTAAATCCATTTAATCTCTAGATTTGAAAACTCATCTAAATCAACCCAAATTAATATATATCAAAGATCAACTCATGGCCATGCCATTTACCAATTCTAAAATGAGTTATAAGCAAACTACCATTAATCATAATTTCTCAAATTAATACACTACATGCATACAAGTTGTATAAGCGTCAAAAACATGCAAGACAACAAACATATAACCCTATAACATTCCCTACCTCACTAAAGAAGTGTCTCTCTAGAATCCAAGACAAAATCAACACAAAATGGCAAACCCTTCTAGGGTTATGAAGAGGAAGATGAGGGAAACAAAATGTATTACAAAGTTCAAGCTTGGAAATCAATGGAAGGCTCTCAAAAATCAAGGTCAAAGCTTAAGGCTTTCGGCTCCATCCATAGAGGCTAGGGTTTTCTTTACAAAAGAGGGAGGAAATGAAAAATGATCAAGATGAAATGTGAGTGGAGGGGATAGAGATACTCCACTCACTATGTGCTTTTACACTACCTCTCACACACACACACTAATGCAAGATCAAATTGTGAGCCTACACTTGTCAATCATCCAAGCCAACAAGTGCACGAATCCTAGGCCTACAAGTGGTTAAATCTCCACCATCCACATATCCTCATCCAAGGCCTCAAAGTGTTTCCACACACATGTTAACAAGTGGACCAATGAGAGTGTGACACTTGTCACACTTTCCGAAAATTGCAAAAAAATCCTTTTTGAAAATATCTTCCAAATTAAATTGCAAAATGGTCCCTAAGACGAAAAATAATAACTTTACAGTAATTACACAAAAACCCCTAAAGTTTAGAAAATTACAAAAAAGTCATGCATCTATACCCTTTACAAGAAAAGTAAGCACTTAGCATGCTTTTCTACAAAAGTGAAAATACACATAGTGTGGAATTTAAATATCGTGGATGCATGCAAAACCGGAATCAAATCCGAATACAAAAAGTGAGGTTATGCCAACAAAGTGACAACCGAGAAAAAGACGAAAGTGAATAGTGTCACAAAAGTGAAAATATGAAAATGACTCGGTCCTCAAAGGAAGTCATCAATCCAAGGAAAAGAGTCTCGACAACCATCCCCGAGCACTCAAGATAACACTAAGTGACGAGAAACTAAACTCAGAAAGGAAAAGATCAACGGAAAAAAAATATCTGTGAAAATTTGAGAAAAGGAAAGGAAAGAAAATGGCCGGGTCATTACAACCTTCCCACCTAAAAAGGATTTCGTCCCCGAAATCCAGTCCTAACCAGTAAAAGGCGAAACAAGGAACACCACAGAGTACATCTCCGAGTATCCCACACAACACGCTACACCAGCGACCTCAAAGTTGAAAGGAACCCCACAACCCAGTGTCATTTGCACCCACGTGCTCATGACAAGACAACCTCTCAAAAGGAAAATGACCACGCGGCCATACAACAAGTTAGAAATCACACACAGAACCCAAGGTCAGACAAGGGAACGGAAGACAACAACCGAAAGCATCCCTCCTGACAACCATCAAACGGATCCAAAACACATCCACCAAAAAGGACTCCAAAATAGTCACGTATCAAATCAGGGTACAGAACAAACACAACGTGGCAGTACGAATAGTGACTAAAACCCGCCCACGACGCACTCAAATGTGTGGTAGCAATGACAGTACCTAGTGCCTGCCCACACTTACTCATCAGTAAGGTAGCATCAATGGCAAGTAGTACTCACCCACGACACACAACTTTATACGGTAGCATGACAGTATAAGGCACTAGTTCATAACCTGCCCCCCACTAGGTCTACCCAAGAAACCTCTCGATACAAATGACATCAATGTCAAAAAAATGATCATTGCCAAAAGCACTACGGAGACCAACATTTTGTGAGAGTTGAGATATGGTCCAAAGATGTCTGGCCGGACCATCCTGGCCAATCCCAAAACTCTGAAAATAATGCGATAGGTACCGCTATGCTTAAGGCCCCAAATCCTCAACAAAGCAAAACCAACATCTCCAATATCTCAAAATACCCCTATTAACAACATTAATCAGGAATCCAAAACCTGACAAGCAAATCAACACCTACAAAAATCAAAACGAACCTCACGATAAGACATTTCATCGAAAGTCCTTCATATCTCCCTGAAACAGATCAACTACAAGACTACACTGTAATCAAACATCAGATCCGCATCCCTATCATGGATAACTAAATCCTCCAAATATAAATCCACCAAGTGGCACACACATCAGAATTCCAACAACTAAGGTCACAAAATGAATCTCTCAAAACCATACTTGGAAACACCAAGTTAAATCAAAATTCCTCAATTTTTGATCCACAACCAATCATTAGAACTACGATTCCTCAAAGCTACGCCTAGCCGTAACTAAGACGAGAAAACTCCACAGACAAGCCATATCTAACAACGATCTTTCAAAACTCTTCTAAGAGTCAACCACATCAAGGTCTCCAAAACTGAAACAAGTCTCCAAAAAACATTCCTAAATAGCGTTAAACTCACACAACGAGTCAACTATATCCCCAATTAAATGGACACAAGTCCCCTTAAAATGATCTCACACCAATCCATTCACTCTGAGCACCACAACCCGTTAATAACCACGGCAAAAACTCCCCAAGGGAAGACATGAAAGAAAGGGAACCACCAGTCCTAAGAAGGACAACACCACGACTCCATCTCTGAAATGAAAGACAGTAAGGTCAAAGACTTCACCCCCTACATGGAAGTAAGTCGACCAAAATCCATCAAATCCTCACCAAGGACTCAAGACAACGATAGTGATCCTCACGGACCAACCAACCCCAAAGCTATGCACACTGCAACGAAGAGAAGAGACTCACTCCTTGTGAAGTCCCTAACACGAACCAACACAAAACCCTCGTGGAAACCCGCATACACACTACGTGTGACCGAGGGAAACGAATGGGGAAAACCAAACCTGGAAGTTATGCATATGACCAGGAAATGCAACTACCAAGAAATAAATCTACTCACATAGATAAAAATCAATGGTACATGTAGCACGTCTCCACGTAACCACAAAAGTCATGTCACAAAAACACAGTAACAACATGGCATCTCTAAGCATATAAAGAAGGCATGCTAATGCCATACAACAAGAAGACTAATGTGGATACACTTCCACCTACTCATGCATCACAATATCTGAAATCATACTACTAACATGGTAGAAAGCGAAACTACAGAAAACAAAATGATGCAACAATGAACCCTATGGACATCGTGTCCTAGAGTGTCTAGGTAAAAGGAAGGACCAGTCCTAGGCATAACTGTCTCCAAAACCCAATGCGACAACAACCTGTCTCAAAACAAACGTGAGCCTTTACCACAATGGTAAGACTCCAACAATCCAACTCCGAATCTAGAGGTGACACTACAAGTGACACTAACAATGCAATGCTCTCACCAACCCAAACCATCGATTAATCGACTCGATCCCAAAAGCATCATCACATAAAGAGAACTCAAACAAAATGGCTACTTTAGCCGTACAATCAGACAACCAATTCAATCTCCAAAATCGTCCTCAAAATGACCATCAATCACCGTCTCAACACCGGACGCCCAAAACAAATCTCACATCATCACCAACCAAAAGGACAACGCCTATCACAACAAAACCAACATTGATTCCATCCGAACTGCACTTGTAGCTAGCCAGTACGGTAGCATGACAGTGCCATGGACCCGCCCACAATGTACCCGGCCACGGAATTTGCAATATCAGAGGAACCTTCCAAAACAATTAAGGATCCTAAGAGGTCCATGACCTCATCGTGGACCAAAACCAACAATCCAGCACCATGGCAACGCCAAAAGACTCACCTCACGAGAGCCTAAACAAAAGGTGTCTCACCACCTACCTTAAACCAATGCTAGGTCGACAACAACCTATACTACTATAAAACCATGTGGACAATCACCAACAACCCCAGGGAAGAATGCCAAAATTAAACCAATTTCACCAACCATCGTACTAAGTGAAAACTCACCAAACGACTCAATCTTAACTCAAACATCCAATGACTAATCCCAAGTCCTGCCAAATATGCAACACAACAATGCATATACAATTCTAATCTAGCACACATCACATGTCATGCTCTTTACATTAGAATAAAATCATACTTAAACAAACGGCATACTACATATACCACATGAGCATATAAGCATATAAACATGTTATCAAACCAAAATATGTTATCATGAAGCATATAAGCATATAGAGCATGACAATATAAGCATGATATGCACCCAAAACCCGTCGTCCAAGATATTCAAACCTAGGAGCTCTGATACCACCTATGACGACCCTGGATTTTTCAACCCAGTGTGTCCTGTGATGACCCAAAACGGATCTAAAATGCGGAAGCAAAAGATAGAACAATTATCTCTAGAGACACAATACTCCTTTAAGACACCAATATGACACTCAATGAGGTCACGAAACCCAAAAGAAGAAAATACGAAAGCAACATTTTAAAAACGGATAAGAATGAACCTAGGGGCAAAATGGTCATTCCACACTAAAATGGGTGCCACCGTGCACACCATTGGAAAGACAATGAAAAATTAATAAGGATAGACTCAAGAATCACTTGATTTGGAGTCCGAACGGCAAAGATACCAAGTTCTGAAGTCGAAGGAAGGGAAACCCTATCCCGGTTCAAACCAAAAACAGACACTACCTTACTAAAACTTGAATAAATTGAGCAACAAGAAGAATATGAAGCTCTAATTAGTACCATTGGAAAGCTTATTTCGACGCGATCAATTTAGACTCAAGAACGGACCAATTCGGAGTTAAAACGAAGAAGTTATGATGATCTGAAGTAGGAGGTGCAGTGCTGAACCAAGACACACACACCCGTGAATAGTACTTAGAGCACTCGAACAAGGACTTCGAGGGCTCGAAATTTGCCCAAAGTTCGAGCGCTCGAACTCCCCATTTAGAGCGCTCGAACTCCTATAGGCTTCTCCTGAAATGCTGATTTGAAATGCAATTTTGAGGACTTTCTGGGCCTTTTTGAGAAAAACATAAAGAAGATTTGATTTAGTTGTTCCTGAAGGGCTTTATCAGGAGTAGATGAAAGGGTGAAAATCTGAGTAAGAGTTTCAAGTTTGTCATTCTTTTTGAAGGCGTTTGGAGATGGGAGCTTTACGAGCTCGGATCATGGGGGATGATGGGGTGTCATCAGTCCATTTTTCTTGAGGAATGGCTTTTAGGACACAAGGAAAGTTTATTAACTAATCCCCAGTCAACAGGATCCATAGACCACTCAAGTCCTGGAATGATAAAAAAGTCTAGTTTAAGAACATGTTTACCATTATAGAGGGTATCAAAGGTATTGATATCTTCATGATAGGTGGTATAATAGGTTTTTATTATATCATAATGATTTTCAATCTGTCGGTAGATGAACCGGAAAATATCAGGGGGAAACATATCTCGAGCTTTTTCCAGAAGACAAATACGGTTGATTTTGGCAAACGTATTGTTAGGAAAATCTTGTTCTCCTATTAACTGGGCGAGCTTAAGAAAACAATTTATTTGAGGGAGCGAGAAATCTTTTTCCCAGTCAATAGAAAGACAACTTTGAATGCAGAGCTGTTTAAGCTCCTTTGTCATAGCTGTTTGTTCAGCTATAAGAGCAGTAAGAGAACTCAGGTGTTGCCTGAATTTCTTGTGAGCACCAGTTTTGTGTGCTTTCCAAACAGTATTAATTTCTTCATAAAAATTGTTTGGAAGTCCAGGATCATAGAAATTGTTTATTTCTGTAATCTCAGGAGTTTGTGAAAACATTTTTTGCGAGGCTTTCCCCACATTATAGAAAACTGTTTGGGCTTCTATAAGTGTGTCATAAGCCTTAAAACAAGAACCGGTGAAGGAGCGAAGCTGTTTTTGGCAGTCGATCCAAGTTGCATAAATACCAGGCTGGTGACCTGCAAAAACCACAAACCATTTTTGTGGCTGTGATGGAGATGGTTTGGAACTTGCCTTTTTAGCAATAGTGATCCAACCGTCTTTATCAGGACTTTGCTTAGGAAACTCATCCATCTGTTAGAAGGAGAGAAGAAGAAACATCTTTGTTAGATATTTCTGGAAGTCTGCTTAAGAAATCTGCAAGAAAATTGTTAGCTCCTTTGATATGTTCAATAGCAAAAGAATATTGAGCAATAACATTATACCATTTTAGTCGGCGACCGTCTAAACAATTTCGTTTATTGATTAGAAAGTCTTTGACAGCTTGGTTATCTGTCCGAATAATAAAATCTTCTGGAGCAAGATAAATATGAAAACGTTTGATTGCTAATTTTATTGCCAGAAGTTCCTTTTCATAAATAATATAATTCTGTTCATTTGGTTTAAATTTTCCAGAATTATAACCACAAATGAGCTCTTCTTTTTGAAGGCGTTTGGAGATGGGAGCTTTACGAGCTCGGATCATGGGGGATGATGGGGTGTCATCAGTCCATTTTTCTTGAGGAATGGCTTTTAGGACACATCCCCAGCAGAGGTCAGAGGCATCTGTCTCAAGAATGAGTTTATCACCATTTTGGGGAAAATAAACTTCAGGGATCTGAACTAGATCAGATTTGATTTGTTGGATAATGGTGGTGTCATTATCAGTCCAGTCAAAAGGGACATTCTTTTGGAGCTTCTTTAATAAAGGGAGTTCCTTTTGAGCCAAGCCTTTAATAAAGGAGCGGCCATAATTCAAGATTCCTAAAAAGCTTTGGAGTTGCTTTTTACTCTGGAGGATATCTGGGAAATCACGGATCTTGATAATGATGTGATCCTGTAGTTTTATTCCTTTATGGGTTAAAACTAAACCAAGAAAATCAATGGATTCTTGTTCAACATCTATCTTTGTTGGAGATAGAATGATGCCGTATTTTTTCAGTTTTTCTGAAAGGCAGAGTAGATGCTTTTTATGCTCATCTCTAGTTTTAGAGAAAACTAAAATATCATCTATATAAACAACAACAAATTCTTTAAGATCATTAAAGATGGAATCCATCCAGCGCTGATAAATCTGAGGAGCTGTGTTAAGTCCAAAGGGCATAACGGTCCATTGGTAATGGCCGTGAGGAGTACTGAATGCCGTTAGGGGTTTGGACTTCTTTCGCAGTTTGATCTGCCAGAAGCCAGCTTTGCAATCAAACTTACTGAAGATGGTTGATCCTCGAGTTTGATTAATGAGAACATCTTTGCGAGGAATGAAATAGCCATCGAAAATGAGATGTTCATTAAGCCGTTTATAGTTGATGACCATGCGAGCTTTACCACGTTTGACTTCACTATGGTTTCTGACCATAAAAGCAGGACTGCTGTGAGGACTACGAGTACGCTCGATGAGTTTTTTCTCAAGGAGGTCTTGAAGTTGGGCATCAAATTCATCAATGTCACGGCGTAGATAGATCATGGGTTTGACACGAATGATGACATTGCGATTTTTGAGTTGAAGACGACAAAAACGAGGACTTCTTTTCCACAAGGTAAGTGGATTTTCAGCGAAGTTTTGTCGAAGAGAGTTATAGAGCCAATGGGTGTCCTGTAAGACCAAGGCATCAGATTCTCTTTTGGGTGGAGAGAACTTTTCATTACAGACGGAAGCTAAATTTTCCTGTATAGGAATTTCAACGACGGTCTGGTCTTTTAGTGTTAACGAAATGGTTTTTTCGTTTAACTGTAATGGAAGATAACTATAGATAAAGTTACATCCTAAAATGAAATCTCCATGCATGTATGGAAAACACAGAATTTTTGGGATTATGAATTTTTTGTCATTTAACCAGATGGCTACATCTTTGGCTTTGAACTGAATCACGTTTAAGGGTGCTTCAGCGTCAATACCTTGAACACCGATGGGATGTTTCATCTGTTGCCATTTTTCGGATGGCAGAGCATTATATCGGCAACAACTAGTGGTTGCACCAGTGTCGATTAACACACAAAGGCTATATGGTTTATAACCTTTGAAATTGAGGATGCCGTTAACATATGTGTATTTTCGTTTTTTGCCTTGTGAAGGAGCAATCAAAATTTCATCTTTTCCGGTGCGGAAATGGAAAAATTTTGCAGAGTGTAATCTGTGCGTAGATCCAGGCAAAAATGGGGCATCGTGAGGATCGATAGGGGTTTTGCCTTTTTCGGTCCATGTAAAACGACGTCGAGGAGGTACCTCGAAGGATTTTCGAGGGGGAAGGATCTTTTCCCATCCATGATTTCGTTCGGATACAGAACGCTGGAGTTGTGGCTGTTTTGCTTTATTGGTAACATAAAGATTGGATCCAGAGGCATGTATTGTAGCCACAGTGGGTTCTGTGATGCGTAACTTGGGTACAGAATTGATGTTATCAAATAACCAAGTTTTAGGGATCTCAAGGTCTGTCCAATTGAGCAGTTTGGGCTCAATTATTGTATCAAATGGTCTTGGTTCAAACAAAGTGACTAGTTTGGAGTCAAGTGTAGGAACTGTGGCGGTTTCAGGTTCTCTAGTGAGTTCATAGAGGACTTTCCACTGGATTCCAAGACTGGGAGAATCGTAATCCATTTGTAGTTTAGACAATTGGAGTTTAACTTGAAGGACCTTTTCGATGTTAGGGTCCGAAAGTGATATGAAATAATTTGGTTTTATTTTAAACCAAATAAGATTGTTAACCAAATTGGATTGAACGCCGCCAATAAGTGCATCAACGGGTTTATGAAAACGATTATCCATAAGGAGAGCAATTAAAGGTTGATCCGTTCCACGTCGAAACAGTGAAGTGATCTTGATTTGAACGAGTCCAATATGGATATAGCGGGCGAGAGGATTTTGTTGTTTCCATCTCTCAATCTTATCTTTACTGAGAATATTAAAACCACATTGACCATTAGCTGTATAGTCAATGGTTGTATTGCCACTAAATTGTTCTAAAATTCGTTTAGAAAAGATGGCAAATTGGGAAGTTTTGTAGACTTCTTCTTTTTTGATTCGTTGGAGTTTATCGAACTGAATCAATTGTTCGTTAGTGAACTGGACTTCTTCTCCAATGATGTCACTAAGTTTGATGTTCGTATTCTCTTCAGGGAGGGAAGGAGTAACGTTCATCATGCAGATACTTTCAATATCTGTGGCATCGTCGTCGGTATCGCTGGGAGTGGTTTCTAACAGATGGATGAGTTTCCTAAGCAAAGTCCTGATAAAGACGGTTGGATCACTATTGCTAAAAAGGCAAGTTCCAAACCATCTCCATCACAGCCACAAAAATGGTTTGTGGTTTTTGCAGGTCACCAGCCTGGTATTTATGCAACTTGGATCGACTGCCAAAAACAGCTTCGCTCCTTCACCGGTTCTTGTTTTAAGGCTTATGACACACTTATAGAAGCCCAAACAGTTTTCTATAATGTGGGGAAAGCCTCGCAAAAAATGTTTTCACAAACTCCTGAGATTACAGAAATAAACAATTTCTATGATCCTGGACTTCCAAACAATTTTTATGAAGAAATTAATACTGTTTGGAAAGCACACAAAACTGGTGCTCACAAGAAATTCAGGCAACACCTGAGTTCTCTTACTGCTCTTATAGCTGAACAAACAGCTATGACAAAGGAGCTTAAACAGCTCTGCATTCAAAGTTGTCTTTCTATTGACTGGGAAAAAGATTTCTCGCTCCCTCAAATAAATTGTTTTCTTAAGCTCGCCCAGTTAATAGGAGAACAAGATTTTCCTAACAATACGTTTGCCAAAATCAACCGTATTTGTCTTCTGGAAAAAGCTCGAGATATGTTTCCCCCTGATATTTTCCGGTTCATCTACCGACAGATTGAAAATCATTATGATATAATAAAAACCTATTATACCACCTATCATGAAGATATCAATACCTTTGATACCCTCTATAATGGTAAACATGTTCTTAAACTAGACTTTTTTATCATTCCAGGACTTGAGTGGTCTATGGATCCTGTTGACTGGGGATTAGTTAATAAACTTTCCTTTTCCTCTCATGATTCTTATCAAGTTTTTCCAGCCATGATAAAATCTATGATTTACAAAGTAAGTCAACACTGGCGATACAGTCGTCACCTTACATTCTGGATCTCCAGTTCTATTGGAAGTTATGAAAAAACTCGTTTCTTTCAACCATATCAGATCTGGTATCTCAAGCTTACTGGGCATGACGAATATGAACACAGCAAGCTTTTAAACTCTGAGGAACTTGCTAACAGCATTGATCCTTATTATTTTGAGATTCACAGTTTCTTACACCTACAAGACACTGCTCGCAGAGTTCTCGATGGATCTTATTACCACCAAGAACCCATTTTTTATTGTTGTGATGGACGCAGACTTTTCATCACTACCATCCGTTGTTACTATGGAACAGAAATGGATGGCGAACACCAAATCAGAACGGCCACAGAGTTCTTAAAGGATATTGTCCGCATGACTCCACTCGACATCCCTTCTCGAGTTAAAGATGGTGCTGAACATCTTAATCTTGAATGGGACATTGCCGATGCACAATCACCTGCCAGTACTCCTCCACTTGATGAATATGAACTCCATAATATCATCAATGCTATGGAAGGGTAACCGACAACGCTTCTCCACTCGACTGCACCTTCAATCTAGCACACGACAGAAGCATGTCTTGTCTACTTTTTCCAACAGCAAAAGTAGCCGAAAGTTGCCGACACACTATTCACCAACAGTGAAAGCTGCCGACACACCTTTTTCGAACAGTAAAAGAAAAGATTCGCTCTTATCTTCTCCGGAACTGTTCATCTTTTGTAATGCTATTTAAGCCAAAGCCCCAGCATGGTTTTGGATATCTGTTTTTCATTCTCTGTTTTTCCTCACTTGTTTTTGAGGTTCTTTGTAAACATATTCCGCATTTCTTTTTCTGTAATTGGTATCAGAGCTTTACATCGAATCTGGACCACTGTAAGTTTTCTGTAATAAAGTTTTCAGTTAGTTTATGCTTATGATATATATCTCTGATGTTTGTCTACTGTTAAAAGCCCAGATTATCCTGTCTTTGCTTATATGTCAATGTCTGTATGACCCTTGTGACTTTGTTAAGCAGCTTACAGGAACCTTTGGTTTTAGGCACCAGGACAGTTAATCCAACATCTACGAATATATCACTATGGCACACACTACCTCTGTCAACTGTATACGAAACCTTGCAGGTCACGATATCGAAAATGAAAACTATCGTCATATTGCTCACTTTAATACAACCGAACCCGTTTCGTTTCCTCACGTCGGAGCAGGACTCAACTTCCTTGTCGACATGGTTACGGACTGGAAGATCGACTTCCAGCATAATTTAGAGGCAACCAACACCCATAAATACGACTTTCCTACTGAAGATTTTCTTCCCGCCGAAGAAGTCTCTGGTTCAGGTCAAAAAACAGACGACGAAAAGTCTAAACCAGCCGCTGAACCTAAAATTTATACGTCTTCTTATAAATACGACTTTTCTACGGTCCCTTCTACCGTCCCCACCTGGACACGTAAAGATGACCTTAATAAGTTCCCCATTTCACAAAATGGCACTTATCTCGATCTCACACATGTTCCTTATAAGGACCATTTAAAAACTATAGACGAATGGGCTCAGTCTTTAGCCATTCTAGTCAATAACTACAAAGGAACCTGGGAACGCCCCCGATTCCTTGATTACCTTTCAGCAACCCTTCAAGGTGATGCGCTTGACTGGCTACGACAATGGGATCAAACTCCTCAAGGAAAACAGCAAAAAGATGCGCTGTTAAATAACTTCGATAAAATCGATGGTGTTTTACGTGGATTTGTAAAAATCCTTAAAGAAGAATTGGTTGGGCATACCGGTGAGCAACTCCTCACTGATGATGCAACATGTGCTCTTTCGAAAATCGAATTATGCAACATTTGCCAATTTCCCGAATACGTCAAGTTATTTACCAAATACTTTCGTAGACTCCCACCAAATGCGATAGAACATTGGTTACCCCAGTTCTTTCACAAACTTCCAAATCCTTGGGACGAACTAGCCGCAAAAGGCTATCCCGATTTCCTAGTTCGCATCCAAAAATCTGATAACATCGGATTCCGCACAAATTTTGTCTATCGTCTCATAAACGAAAAATGTCTTGAGACCAAAGCCAAAAAACAGGTAAAAAACCAGATTAATGGCACTGCCGAAGGACAACGCTGCTGCGACAAAATTCTCCAAGAAACCTGGAAAATTGGTTGCGCTCCTTACCGAGCTCCTCCCTTACGACGACCCAAACGAAAAAATTTCCATTGGAAAAAATGGAAAGGTCGCCGTCCTAAAGCTTCAAAGAAATACATTACAAAAGCTTCTCCTCCTCCAAAGTCGGTGAAAGGCAAAAAGAAAGGATCCAAAAAATCCTCCAAAGCACTTGAAACCAAAAAGGACTGCAAGTGTTATATTTGCAATGAAGCTGGTCACTATGCCACTAATTGCCCCCAAAAAGGCAAGAAGGCCTCCAAAATGGTTAAACGGCTACAAACCGATGATCTCTGTGTAGTCTATGGTAACGATATCACTGATCCTTCTACCATCCTGTATGAACTCTCTAGCAGTGTTTATACAAGTACCTCGTCAGAAACCACTCCCAGCGATACCGACGACGATGCCACAGATATTGAAAGTATCTGCATGATGAACGTTACTCCTTCCCTCCCTGAAGAGAATACGAACATCAAACTTAGTGACATCATTGGAGAAGAAGTCCAGTTCACTAACGAACAATTGATTCAGTTCGATAAACTCCAACGAATCAAAAAAGAAGAAGTCTACAAAACTTCCCGATTTGCCATCTTTTCTAAACGAATTTTAGAACAATTTAGTGGCAATACAACCATTGACTATACAGCTAATGGTCAATGTGGTTTTAATATTCTCAGTAAAGATAAGATTGAGAGATGGAAACAACAAAATCCTCTCGCCCGCTATATCCATATTGGACTCGTTCAAATCAAGATCACTTCACTGTTTCGACGTGGAACGGATCAACCTTTAATTGCTCTCCTTATGGATAATCGTTTTCATAAACCCGTTGATGCACTTATTGGCGGCGTTCAATCCAATTTGGTTAACAATCTTATTTGGTTTAAAATAAAACCAACTTATTTCATATCACTTTCGGACCCTAACATCGAAAAGGTCCTTCAAGTTAAACTCCAATTGTCTAAACTACAAATGGATTACGATTCTCCCAGTCTTGGAATCCAGTGGAAAGTCCTCTATGAACTCACTAGAGAACCTGAAACCGCCACAGTTCCTACACTTGACTCCAAACTAGTCACTTTGTTTGAACCAAGACCATTTGATACAATAATTGAGCCCAAACTGCTCAATTGGACAGACCTTGAGATCCCTAAAACTTGGTTATTTGATAACATCAATTCTGTACCCAAGTTACGCATCACAGAACCCACTGTGGCTACAATACATGCCTCTGGATCCAATCTTTATGTTACCAATAAAGCAAAACAGCCACAACTCCAGCGTTCTGTATCCGAACGAAATCATGGATGGGAAAAGATCCTTCCCCCTCGAAAATCCTTCGAGGTACCTCCTCGACGTCGTTTTACATGGACCGAAAAAGGCAAAACCCCTATCGATCCTCACGATGCCCCATTTTTGCCTGGATCTACGCACAGATTACACTCTGCAAAATTTTTCCATTTCCGCACCGGAAAAGATGAAATTTTGATTGCTCCTTCACAAGGCAAAAAACGAAAATACACATATGTTAACGGCATCCTCAATTTCAAAGGTTATAAACCATATAGCCTTTGTGTGTTAATCGACACTGGTGCAACCACTAGTTGTTGCCGATATAATGCTCTGCCATCCGAAAAATGGCAACAGATGAAACATCCCATCGGTGTTCAAGGTATTGACGCTGAAGCACCCTTAAACGTGATTCAGTTCAAAGCCAAAGATGTAGCCATCTGGTTAAATGACAAAAAATTCATAATCCCAAAAATTCTGTGTTTTCCATACATGCATGGAGATTTCATTTTAGGATGTAACTTTATCTATAGTTATCTTCCATTACAGTTAAACGAAAAAACCATTTCGTTAACACTAAAAGACCAGACCGTCGTTGAAATTCCTATACAGGAAAATTTAGCTTCCGTCTGTAATGAAAAGTTCTCTCCACCCAAAAGAGAATCTGATGCCTTGGTCTTACAGGACACCCATTGGCTCTATAACTCTCTTCGACAAAACTTCGCTGAAAATCCACTTACCTTGTGGAAAAGAAGTCCTCGTTTTTGTCGTCTTCAACTCAAAAATCGCAATGTCATCATTCGTGTCAAACCCATGATCTATCTACGCCGTGACATTGATGAATTTGATGCCCAACTTCAAGACCTCCTTGAGAAAAAACTCATCGAGCGTACTCGTAGTCCTCACAGCAGTCCTGCTTTTATGGTCAGAAACCATAGTGAAGTCAAACGTGGTAAAGCTCGCATGGTCATCAACTATAAACGGCTTAATGAACATCTCATTTTCGATGGCTATTTCATTCCTCGCAAAGATGTTCTCATTAATCAAACTCGAGGATCAACCATCTTCAGTAAGTTTGATTGCAAAGCTGGCTTCTGGCAGATCAAACTGCGAAAGAAGTCCAAACCCCTAACGGCATTCAGTACTCCTCACGGCCATTACCAATGGACCGTTATGCCCTTTGGACTTAACACAGCTCCTCAGATTTATCAGCGCTGGATGGATTCCATCTTTAATGATCTTAAAGAATTTGTTGTTGTTTATATAGATGATATTTTAGTTTTCTCTAAAACTAGAGATGAGCATAAAAAGCATCTACTCTGCCTTTCAGAAAAACTGAAAAAATACGGCATCATTCTATCTCCAACAAAGATAGATGTTGAACAAGAATCCATTGATTTTCTTGGTTTAGTTTTAACCCATAAAGGAATAAAACTACAGGATCACATCATTATCAAGATCCGTGATTTCCCAGATATCCTCCACGATAAAAAGCAACTCCAAAGCTTTTTAGGAATCTTGAATTATGGCCGCTCCTTTATTAAAGGCTTGGCTCAAAAGGAACTCCCTTTATTAAAGAAGCTCCAAAAGAATGTCCCTTTTGACTGGACTGATAATGACACCACCATTATCCAACAAATCAAATCTGATCTAGTTCAGATCCCTGAAGTTTATTTTCCCCAAAATGGTGATAAACTCATTCTTGAGACAGATGCCTCTGACCTCTGCTGGGGATTCAAAAAGAAGAGCTCATTTGTGGTTATAATTCTGGAAAATTTAAACCAAATGAACAGAATTATATTATTTATGAAAAGGAACTTCTGGCAATAAAATTAGCAATCAAACGTTTTCATATTTATCTTGCTCCAGAAGATTTTATTATTCGGACAGATAACCAAGCTGTCAAAGACTTTCTAATCAATAAACGAAATTGTTTAGACGGTCGCCGACTAAAATGGTATAATGTTATTGCTCAATATTCTTTTGCTATTGAACATATCAAAGGAGCTAACAATTTTCTTGCAGATTTCTTAAGCAGACTTCCAGAAATATCTAACAAAGATGTTTCTTCTTCTCTCCTTCTAACAGATGGATGAGTTTCCTAAGCAAAGTCCTGATAAAGACGGTTGGATCACTATTGCTAAAAAGGCAAGTTCCAAACCATCTCCATCACAGCCACAAAAATGGTTTGTGGTTTTTGCAGGTCACCAGCCTGGTATTTATGCAACTTGGATCGACTGCCAAAAACAGCTTCGCTCCTTCACCGGTTCTTGTTTTAAGGCTTATGACACACTTATAGAAGCCCAAACAGTTTTCTATAATGTGGGGAAAGCCTCGCAAAAAATGTTTTCACAAACTCCTGAGATTACAGAAATAAACAATTTCTATGATCCTGGACTTCCAAACAATTTTTATGAAGAAATTAATACTGTTTGGAAAGCACACAAAACTGGTGCTCACAAGAAATTCAGGCAACACCTGAGTTCTCTTACTGCTCTTATAGCTGAACAAACAGCTATGACAAAGGAGCTTAAACAGCTCTGCATTCAAAGTTGTCTTTCTATTGACTGGGAAAAAGATTTCTCGCTCCCTCAAATAAATTGTTTTCTTAAGCTCGCCCAGTTAATAGGAGAACAAGATTTTCCTAACAATACGTTTGCCAAAATCAACCGTATTTGTCTTCTGGAAAAAGCTCGAGATATGTTTCCCCCTGATATTTTCCGGTTCATCTACCGACAGATTGAAAATCATTATGATATAATAAAAACCTATTATACCACCTATCATGAAGATATCAATACCTTTGATACCCTCTATAATGGTAAACATGTTCTTAAACTAGACTTTTTTATCATTCCAGGACTTGAGTGGTCTATGGATCCTGTTGACTGGGGATTAGTTAATAAACTTTCCTTTTCCTCTCATGATTCTTATCAAGTTTTTCCAGCCATGATAAAATCTATGATTTACAAAGTAAGTCAACACTGGCGATACAGTCGTCACCTTACATTCTGGATCTCCAGTTCTATTGGAAGTTATGAAAAAACTCGTTTCTTTCAACCATATCAGATCTGGTATCTCAAGCTTACTGGGCATGACGAATATGAACACAGCAAGCTTTTAAACTCTGAGGAACTTGCTAACAGCATTGATCCGTATTATTTTGAGATTCACAGTTTCTTACACCTACAAGACACTGCTCGCAGAGTTCTCGATGGATCTTATTACCACCAAGAACCCATTTTTTATTGTTGTGATGGACGCAGACTTTTCATCACTACCATCCGTTGTTACTATGGAACAGAAATGGATGGCGAACACCAAATCAGAACGGCCACAGAGTTCTTAAAGGATATTGTCCGCATGACTCCACTCGACATCCCTTCTCGAGTTAAAGATGGTGCTGAACATCTTAATCTTGAATGGGACATTGCCGATGCACAATCACCTGCCAGTACTCCTCCACTTGATGAATATGAACTCCATAATATCATCAATGCTATGGAAGGGTAACCGACAACGCTTCTCCACTCGACTGCACCTTCAATCTAGCACACGACAGAAGCATGTCTTGTCTACTTTTTCCAACAGCAAAAGTAGCCGAAAGTTGCCGACACACTATTCACCAACAGTGAAAGCTGCCGACACACCTTTTTCGAACAGTAAAAGAAAAGATTCGCTCTTATCTTCTCCGGAACTGTTCATCTTTTGTAATGCTATTTAAGCCAAAGCCCCAGCATGGTTTTGGATATCTGTTTTTCATTCTCTGTTTTTCCTCACTTGTTTTTGAGGTTCTTTGTAAACATATTCCGCATTTCTTTTCTGTAATTGGTATCAGAGCCTTACATCGAATCTGGACCACTGTAAGTTTTCTGTAATAAAGTTTTCAGTTAGTTTATGCTTATGATATATATCTCTGATGTTTGTCTACTGTTAAAAGCCCAGATTATCCTGTCTTTGCTTATATGTCAATGTCTGTATGACCCGTGTGACTTTGTTAAGCAGCTTACAGGAACCTTTGGTTTTAGGCACCAGGACAGTTAATCCAACATCTACGAATATATCACTATGGCACACACTACCTCTGTCAACTGTATACGAAACCTTGCAGGTCACGATATCGAAAATGAAAACTATCGTCATATTGCTCACTTTAATACAACCGAACCCGTTTCGTTTCCTCACGTCGGAGCAGGACTCAACTTCCTTGTCGACATGGTTACGGACTGGAAGATCGACTTCCAGCATAATTTAGAGGCAACCAACACCCATATGGCTTCCTCTTTTGATGATGTCCAACAAGGATTACTCTCCTTGAATGACAAACTTGAAACTCTTACTCAGATTTTCACCCTTTCATCTACTCCTGATAAAGCCCTTCAGGAACAACTAAATCAAATGACTGTTGATTTAGCAAAATTACAAAAAGCTAAACTGTCTGATCTATATCCGCCCGATCCACCAGATCCTCCATCTCAGGCTTCGACTCTTCCTTCTGAAGAAACTCTTCCAACATCCACAGACCAATCCTCTGTTAAGAAACCAACCCGTTACAAAGTCAAACCTTTGTTTTACGGTCATGAAGATACTGTTGAAAACATTAAAGTTTTCTCAACACCCTCTTCATCTTCCTATCGCCGAGAAGATTATGACAGCATCATAGATCAGCTCAATTGCTTGCAAGCTTTATACGTCAATCCCCAACTCACGTTTGACGAAAGCGCTCATATAATCACTCGTATGAGACAAATCTCTTTACAAAATGAGAATCTACTTACTCACTTTGGTTACACCCCAAATGAGACCTCAAGTTCCTCTGACGAAGAAAACACTTCTGACGACGAGCATATTTATGCCTTTTCAGACAAATCTGATTCTTCAGAAGAATTAGATGAGACTATTGAAGCCGACCCTCTTCCGGCGTCTTCCTCTTCTTCCGAGACAACTATCGAAGAAGCTCCCAAACCTTCAAATAGAAAACCTTCAAACGGTAAAACCAAGAAACGTCAGTCCGATACAATTCTCGACGAATCGTTCTATGGCGACTTTCCTACTGAAGATTTTCTTCCCGCCGAAGAAGTCTCTGGTTCAGGTCAAAAAATAGACGACGAAAAGTCTAAACCAGCCGCTGAACCTAAAATTTATACGTCTTCTTATAAATACGACTTTTCTACGGTCCCTTCTACCGTCCCCACCTGGACACGTAAAGATGACCTTAATAAGTTCCCCATTTCACAAAATGGCACTTATCTCGATCTCACACATGTTCCTTATAAGGACCATTTAAAAACTATAGACGAATGGGCTCAGTCTTTAGCCATTCTAGTCAATAACTACAAAGGAACCTGGGAACGCCCCCGATTCCTTGATTACCTTTCAGCAACCCTTCAAGGTGATGCGCTTGACTGGCTACGACAATGGGATCAAACTCCTCAAGGAAAACAGCAAAAAGATGCGCTGTTAAATAACTTCGATAAAATCGATGGTGTTTTACGTGGATTTGTAAAAATCCTTAAAGAAGAATTGGTTGGGCATACCGGTGAGCAACTCCTCACTGATGATGCAACATGTGCTCTTTCGAAAATCGAATTATGCAATATTTGCCAATTTCCCGAATACGTCAAGTTATTTACCAAATACTTTCGTAGACTCCCACCAAATGCGATAGAACATTGGTTACCCCAGTTCTTTCACAAACTTCCAAATCCTTGGGACGAACTAGCCGCAAAAGGCTATCCCGATTTCCTAGTTCGCATCCAAAAATCTGATAACATCGGATTCCGCACAAATTTTGTCTATCGTCTCATAAACGAAAAATGTCTTGAGACCAAAGCCAAAAAATAGGTAAAAAACCAGATTAATGGCACTGCCGAAGGACAACGCTGCTGCGACAAAATTCTCCAAGAAACCTGGAAAATTGGTTGCGCTCCTTACCGAGCTCCTCCCTTACGACGACCCAAACGAAAAAATTTCCATTGGAAAAAATGGAAAGGTCGCCGTCCTAAAGCTTCAAAGAAATACATTACAAAAGCTTCTCCTCCTCCAAAGTCGGTGAAAGGCAAAAAGAAAGGATCCAAAAAATCCTCCAAAGCACTTGAAACCAAAAAGGACTGCAAGTGTTATATTTGCAATGAAGCTGGTCACTATGCCACTAATTGCCCCCAAAAAGGCAAGAAGGCCTCCAAAATGGTTAAACGGCTACAAACCGATGATCTCTGTGTAGTCTATGGTAACGATATCACTGATCCTTCTACCATCCTGTATGAACTCTCTAGCAGTGTTTATACCAGTACCTCGTCAGAAACCACTCCCAGCGATACCGACGACGATGCCACAGATATTGAAAGTATCTGCATGATGAACGTTACTCCTTCCCTCCCTGAAGAGAATACGAACATCAAACTTAGTGACATCATTGGAGAAGAAGTCCAGTTCACTAACGAACAATTGATTCAGTTCGATAAACTCCAACGAATCAAAAAAGAAGAAGTCTACAAAACTTCCCGATTTGCCATCTTTTCTAAACGAATTTTAGAACAATTTAGTGGCAATACAACCATTGACTATACAGCTAATGGTCAATGTGGTTTTAATATTCTCAGTAAAGATAAGATTGAGAGATGGAAACAACAAAATCCTCTCGCCCGCTATATCCATATTGGACTCGTTCAAATCAAGATCACTTCACTGTTTCGACGTGGAACGGATCAACCTTTAATTGCTCTCCTTATGGATAATCGTTTTCATAAACCCGTTGATGCACTTATTGGCGGCGTTCAATCCAATTTGGTTAACAATCTTATTTGGTTTAAAATAAAACCAAATTATTTCATATCACTTTCGGACCCTAACATCGAAAAGGTCCTTCAAGTTAAACTCCAATTGTCTAAACTACAAATGGATTACGATTCTCCCAGTCTTGGAATCCAGTGGAAAGTCCTCTATGAACTCACTAGAGAACCTGAAACCGCCACAGTTCCTACACTTGACTCCAAACTAGTCACTTTGTTTGAACCAAGACCATTTGATACAATAATTGAGCCCAAACTGCTCAATTGGACAGACCTTGAGATCCCTAAAACTTGGTTATTTGATAACATCAATTCTGTACCCAAGTTACGCATCACAGAACCCACTGTGGCTACAATACATGCCTCTGGATCCAATCTTTATGTTACCAATAAAGCAAAACAGCCACAACTCCAGCGTTCTGTATCCGAACGAAATCATGGATGGGAAAAGATCCTTCCCCCTCGAAAATCCTTCGAGGTACCTCCTCGACGTCGTTTTACATGGACCGAAAAAGGCAAAACCCCTATCGATCCTCACGATGCCCCATTTTTGCCTGGATCTACGCACAGATTACACTCTGCAAAATTTTTCCATTTCCGCACCGGAAAAGATGAAATTTTGATTGCTCCTTCACAAGGCAAAAAACGAAAATACACATATGTTAACGGCATCCTCAATTTCAAAGGTTATAAACCATATAGCCTTTGTCTGTTAATCGACACTGGTGCAACCACTAGTTGTTGCCGATATAATGCTCTGCCATCCGAAAAATGGCAACAGATGAAACATCCCATCGGTGTTCAAGGTATTAACGCTGAAGCACCCTTAAACGTGATTCAGTTCAAAGCCAAAGATGTAGCCATCTGGTTAAATGACAAAAAATTCATAATCCCAAAAATTCTGTGTTTTCCATACATGCATGGAGATTTCATTTTAGGATGTAACTTTATCTATAGTTATCTTCCATTACAGTTAAACGAAAAAACCATTTCGTTAACACTAAAAGACCAGACCGTCGTTGAAATTCCTATACAGGAAAATTTAGCTTCCGTCTGTAATGAAAAGTTCTCTCCACCCAAAAGAGAATCTGATGCCTTGGTCTTACAGGACACCCATTGGCTCTATAACTCTCTTCGACAAAACTTCGCTGAAAATCCACTTACCTTGTGGAAAAGAAGTCCTCGTTTTTGTCGTCTTCAACTCAAAAATCGCAATGTCATCATTCGTGTCAAACCCATGATCTGTTTTTCATTCTCTGTTTTTCCTCACTTGTTTTTGAGGTTCTTTGTAAACATATTCCGCATTTCTTTTCTGTAATGTTCTCCTATTAACTGGGCGAGCTTAAGAAAACAATTTATTTGAGGGAGCGAGAAATCTTTTTCCCAGTCAATAGAAAGACAACTTTGAATGCAGAGCTGTTTAAGCTCCTTTGTCATAGCTGTTTGTTCAGCTATAAGAGCAGTAAGAGAACTCAGGTGTTGCCTGAATTTCTTGTGAGCACCAGTTTTGTGTGCTTTCCAAATAGTATTAATTTCTTCATAAAAATTGTTTGGAAGTCCAGGATCATAGAAATTGTTTATTTCTGTAATCTCAGGAGTTTGTGAAAACATTTTTTGCGAGGCTTTCCCCACATTATAGAAAACTGTTTGGGCTTCTATAAGTGTGTCATAAGCCTTAAAACAAGAACCGGTGAAGGAGCGAAGCTGTTTTTGGCAGTCGATCCAAGTTGCATAAATACCAGGCTGGTGACCTGCAAAAACCACAAACCATTTTTGTGGCTGTGATGGAGATGGTTTGGAACTTGCCTTTTTAGCAATAGTGATCCAACCGTCTTTATCAGGACTTTGCTTAGGAAACTCATCCATCTGTTAGAAGGAGAGAAGAAGAAACATCTTTGTTAGATATTTCTGGAAGTCTGCTTAAGAAATCTGCAAGAAAATTGTTAGCTCCTTTGATATGTTCAATAGCAAAAGAATATTGAGCAATAACATTATACCATTTTAGTCGGCGACCGTCTAAACAATTTCGTTTATTGATTAGAAAGTCTTTGACAGCTTGGTTATCTGTCCGAATAATAAAATCTTCTGGAGCAAGATAAATATGAAAACGTTTGATTGCTAATTTTATTGCCAGAAGTTCCTTTTCATAAATAATATAATTCTGTTCATTTGGTTTAAATTTTCCAGAATTATAACCACAAATGAGCTCTTCTTTTTGAAGGCGTTTGGAGATGGGAGCTTTACGAGCTCGGATCATGGGGGATGATGGGGTGTCATCAGTCCATTTTTCTTGAGGAATGGCTTTTAGGACACATCCCCAGCAGAGGTCAGAGGCATCTGTCTCAAGAATGAGTTTATCACCATTTTGGGGAAAATAAACTTCAGGGATCTGAACGAGATCAGATTTGATTTGTTGGATAATGGTGGTGTCATTATCAGTCCAGTCAAAAGGGACATTCTTTTGGAGCTTCGTTAATAAAGGGAGTTCCTTTTGAGCCAAGCCTTTAATAAAGGAGCGGCCATAATTCAAGATTCCTAAAAAGCTTTGGAGTTGCTTTTTATCGTGGAGGATATCTGGGAAATCACGGATCTTGATAATGATGTGATCCTGTAGTTTTATTCCTTTATGGGTTAAAACTAAACCAAGAAAATCAATGGATTCTTGTTCAACATCTATCTTTGTTGGAGATAGAATGATGCCGTATTTTTTCAGTTTTTCTGAAAGGCAGAGTAGATGCTTTTTATGCTCATCTCTAGTTTTAGAGAAAACTAAAATATCATCTATATAAACAACAACAAATTCTTTAAGATCATTAAAGATGGAATCCATCCAGCGCTGATAACATTAAGATACTGTTGAAAACATTAAAGTTTTCTCAACACCCTCTTCATCTTCCTATCGCCGAGCAGATTATGACAGCATCATAGATCAGCTCAATTGCTTGCAAGCTTTATACGTCAATCCCCAACTCACGTTTGACGAAAGCGCTCATATAATCACTCGTATGAGACAAATCTCTTTACAAAATGAGAATCTACTTACTCACTTTGGTTACACCCCAAATGAGACCTCAAGTTCCTCTGACGAAGAAAACACTTCTGACGACGAGCATATTTATGCCTTTTCAGACAAATCTGATTCTTCAGAAGAATTAGATGAGACTATTGAAGCCGACCCTCTTCCGGCGTCTTCCTCTTCTTCCGAGACAACTATCGAAGAAGCTCCCAAACCTTCAAATAGAAAACCTTCCAACGGTAAAACCAAGAAACGTCAGTCCGATACAATTCTCGACGAATCGTTCTATGGCGACTTTCCTACTGAAGATTTTCTTCCCGCCGAAGAATTCTCTGGTTCAGGTCAAAAAACAGACGACGAAAAGTCTAAACCAGCCGCTGAACCTAAAATTTATACGTCTTCTTATAAATACGACTTTTCTACGGTCCCTTCTACTGTCCCCACCTGGACACGTAAAGATGACCTTAATAAGTTCCCCATTTCACAAAATGGCACTTATCTCGATCTCACACATGTTCCTTATAAGGACCATTTAAAAACTATAGACGAATGGGCTCAGTCTTTAGCCATTCTAGTCAATAACTACAAAGGAACCTGGGAACGCCCCCGATTCCTTGATTACCTTTCAGCAACCCTTCAAGGTGATGCGCTTGACTGGCTACGACAATGGGATCAAACTCCTCAAGGAAAACAGCAAAAAGATGCGCTGTTAAATAACTTCGATAAAATCGATGGTGTTTTACGTGGATTTGTAAAAATCCTTAAAGAAGAATTGGTTGGGCATACCGGTGAGCAACTCCTCACTGATGATGCAACATGTGCTCTTTCGAAAATCGAATTATGCAACATTTGCCAATTTCCCGAATACGTCAAGTTATTTACCAAATACTTTCGTAGACTCCCACCAAATGCGATAGAACATTGGTTACCCCAGTTCTTTCACAAACTTCCAAATCCTTGGGACGAACTAGCCGCAAAAGGCTATCCCGATTTCCTAGTTCGCATCCAAAAATCTGATAACATCGGATTCCGCACAAATTTTGTCTATCGTCTCATAAACGAAAAATGTCTTGAGACCAAAGCCAAAAAACAGGTAAAAAACCAGATTAATGGCACTGCCGAAGGACAACGCTGCTGCGACAAAATTCTCCAAGAAACCTGGAAAATTGGTTGCGCTCCTTACCGAGCTCCTCCCTTACGACGACCCAAACGAAAAAATTTCCATTGGAAAAAATGGAAAGGTCGCCGTCCTAAAGCTTCAAAGAAATACATTACAAAAGCTTCTCCTCCTCCAAAGTCGGTGAAAGGCAAAAAGAAAGGATCCAAAAAATCCTCCAAAGCACTTGAAACCAAAAAGGACTGCAAGTGTTATATTTGCAATGAAGCTGGTCACTATGCCACTAATTGCCCCCAAAAAGGCAAGAAGGCCTCCAAAATGGTTAAACGGCTACAAACCGATGATCTCTGTGTAGTCTATGGTAACGATATCACTGATCCTTCTACCATCCTGTATGAACTCTCTAGCAGTGTTTATACCAGTACCTCGTCAGAAACCACTCCCAGCGATACCGACGACGATGCCACAGATATTGAAAGTATCTGCATGATGAACGTTACTCCTTCCCTCCCTGAAGAGAATACGAACATCAAACTTAGTGACATCATTGGAGAAGAAGTCCAGTTCACTAACGAACAATTGATTCAGTTCGATAAACTCCAACGAATCAAAAAAGAAGAAGTCTACAAAACTTCCCGATTTGCCATCTTTTCTAAACGAATTTTAGAACAATTTAGTGGCAATACAACCATTGACTATACAGCTAATGGTCAATGTGGTTTTAATATTCTCAGTAAAGATAAGATTGAGAGATGGAAACAACAAAATCCTCTCGCCCGCTATATCCATATTGGACTCGTTCAAATCAAGATCACTTCACTGTTTCGACGTGGAACGGATCAACCTTTAATTGCTCTCCTTATGGATAATCGTTTTCATAAACCCGTTGATGCACTTATTGGCGGCGTTCAATCCAATTTGGTTAACAATCTTATTTGGTTTAAAATAAAACCAAATTATTTCATATCACTTTCGGACCCTAACATCGAAAAGGTCCTTCAAGTTAAACTCCAATTGTCTAAACTACAAATGGATTACGATTCTCCCAGTCTTGGAATCCAGTGGAAAGTCCTCTATGAACTCACTAGAGAACCTGAAACCGCCACAGTTCCTACACTTGACTCCAAACTAGTCACTTTGTTTGAACCAAGACCATTTGATACAATAATTGAGCCCAAACTGCTCAATTGGACAGACCTTGAGATCCCTAAAACTTGGTTATTTGATAACATCAATTCTGTACCCAAGTTACGCATCACAGAACCCACTGTGGCTACAATACATGCCTCTGGATCCAATCTTTATGTTACCAATAAAGCAAAACAGCCACAACTCCAGCGTTCTGTATCCGAACGAAATCATGGATGGGAAAAGATCCTTCCCCCTCGAAAATCCTTCGAGGTACCTCCTCGACGTCGTTTTACATGGACCGAAAAAGGCAAAACCCCTATCGATCCTCACGATGCCCCATTTTTGCCTGGATCTACGCACAGATTACACTCTGCAAAATTTTTCCATTTCCGCACCGGAAAAGATGAAATTTTGATTGCTCCTTCACAAGGCAAAAAACGAAAATACACATATGTTAACGGCATCCTCAATTTCAAAGGTTATAAACCATATAGCCTTTGTCTGTTAATCGACACTGGTGCAACCACTAGTTGTTGCCGATATAATGCTCTGCCATCCGAAAAATGGCAACAGATGAAACATCCCATCGGTGTTCAAGGTATTGACGCTGAAGCACCCTTAAACGTGATTCAGTTCAAAGCCAAAGATGTAGCCATCTGGTTAAATGACAAAAAATTCATAATCCCAAAAATTCTGTGTTTTCCATACATGCATGGAGATTTCATTTTAGGATGTAACTTTATCTATAGTTATCTTCCATTACAGTTAAACGAAAAAACCATTTCGTTAACACTAAAAGACCAGACCGTCGTTGAAATTCCTATACAGGAAAATTTAGCTTCCGTCTGTAATGAAAAGTTCTCTCCACCCAAAAGAGAATCTGATGCCTTGGTCTTACAGGACACCCATTGGCTCTATAACTCTCTTCGACAAAACTTCGCTGAAAATCCACTTACCTTGTGGAAAAGAAGTCCTCGTTTTTGTCGTCTTCAACTCAAAAATCGCAATGTCATCATTCGTGTCAAACCCATGATCTATCTACGCCGTGACATTGATGAATTTGATGCCCAACTTCAAGACCTCCTTGAGAAAAAACTCATCGAGCGTACTCGTAGTCCTCACAGCAGTCCTGCTTTTATGGTCAGAAACCATAGTGAAGTCAAACGTGGTAAAGCTCGCATGGTCATCAACTATAAACGGCTTAATGAACATCTCATTTTCGATGGCTATTTCATTCCTCGCAAAGATGTTCTCATTAATCAAACTCGAGGATCAACCATCTTCAGTAAGTTTGATTGCAAAGCTGGCTTCTGGCAGATCAAACTGCGAAAGAAGTCCAAACCCCTAACGGCATTCAGTACTCCTCACGGCCATTACCAATGGACCGTTATGCCCTTTGGACTTAACACAGCTCCTCAGATTTATCAGCGCTGGATGGATTCCATCTTTAATGATCTTAAAGAATTTGTTGTTGTTTATATAGATGATATTTTAGTTTTCTCTAAAACTAGAGATGAGCATAAAAAGCATCTACTCTGCCTTTCAGAAAAACTGAAAAAATACGGCATCATTCTATCTCCAACAAAGATAGATGTTGAACAAGAATCCATTGATTTTCTTGGTTTAGTTTTAACCCATAAAGGAATAAAACTACAGGATCACATCATTATCAAGATCCGTGATTTCCCAGATATCCTCCACGATAAAAAGCAACTCCAAAGCTTTTTAGGAATCTTGAATTATGGCCGCTCCTTTATTAAAGGCTTGGCTCAAAAGGAACTCCCTTTATTAAAGAAGCTCCAAAAGAATGTCCCTTTTGACTGGACTGATAATGACACCACCATTATCCAACAAATCAAATCTGATCTAGTTCAGATCCCTGAAGTTTATTTTCCCCAAAATGGTGATAAACTCATTCTTGAGACAGATGCCTCTGACCTCTGCTGGGGATGTGTCCTAAAAGCCATTCCTCAAGAAAAATGGACTGATGACACCCCATCATCCCCCATGATCCGAGCTCGTAAAGCTCCCATCTCCAAACGCCTTCAAAAAGAAGAGCTCATTTGTGGTTATAATTCTGGAAAATTTAAACCAAATGAACAGAATTATATTATTTATGAAAAGGAACTTCTGGCAATAAAATTAGCAATCAAACGTTTCCATATTTATCTTGCTCCAGAAGATTTTATTATTCGGACAGATAACCAAGCTGTCAAAGACTTTCTAATTAATAAACGAAATTGTTTAGACGGTCGCCGACTAAAATGGTATAATGTTATTGCTCAATATTCTTTTGCTATTGAACATATCAAAGGAGCTAACAATTTTCTTGCAGATTTCTTAAGCAGACTTCCAGAAATATCTAACAAAGATGTTTCTTCTTCTCTCCTTCTAACAGATGGATGAGTTTCCTAAGCAAAGTCCTGATAAAGACGGTTGGATCACTATTGCTAAAAAGGCAAGTTCCAAACCATCTCCATCACAGCCACAAAAATGGTTTGTGGTTTTTGCAGGTCACCAGCCTGGTATTTATGCAACTTGGATCGACTGCCAAAAACAGCTTCGCTCCTTCACCGGTTCTTGTTTTAAGGCTTATGACACACTTATAGAAGCCCAAACAGTTTTCTATAATGTGGGGAAAGCCTCGCAAAAAATGTTTTCACAAACTCCTGAGATTACAGAAATAAACAATTTCTATGATCCTGGACTTCCAAACAATTTTTATGAAGAAATTAATACTGTTTGGAAAGCACACAAAACTGGTGCTCACAAGAAATTCAGGCAACACCTGAGTTCTCTTACTGCTCTTATAGCTGAACAAACAGCTATGACAAAGGAGCTTAAACAGCTCTGCATTCAAAGTTGTCTTTCTATTGACTGGGAAAAAGATTTCTCGCTCCCTCAAATAAATTGTTTTCTTAAGCTCGCCCAGTTAATAGGAGAACAAGATTTTCCTAACAATACGTTTGCCAAAATCAACCGTATTTGTCTTCTGGAAAAAGCTCGAGATATGTTTCCCCCTGATATTTTCCGGTTCATCTACCGACAGATTGAAAATCATTATGATATAATAAAAACCTATTATACCACCTATCATGAAGATATCAATACCTTTGATACCCTCTATAATGGTAAACATGTTCTTAAACTAGACTTTTTTATCATTCCAGGACTTGAGTGGTCTATGGATCCTGTTGACTGGGGATTAGTTAATAAACTTTCCTTTTCCTCTCATGATTCTTATCAAGTTTTTCCAGCCATGATAAAATCTATGATTTACAAAGTAAGTCAACACTGGCGATACAGTCGTCACCTTACATTCTGGATCTCCAGTTCTATTGGAAGTTATGAAAAAACTCGTTTCTTTCAACCATATCAGATCTGGTATCTCAAGCTTACTGGGCATGACGAATATGAACACAGCAAGCTTTTAAACTCTGAGGAACTTGCTAACAGCATTGATCCTTATTATTTTGAGATTCACAGTTTCTTACACCTACAAGACACTGCTCGCAGAGTTCTCGATGGATCTTATTACCACCAAGAACCCATTTTTTATTGTTGTGATGGACGCAGACTTTTCATCACTACCATCCGTTGTTACTATGGAACAGAAATGGACGGCGAACACCAAATCAGAACGGCCACAGAGTTCTTAAAGGATATTGTCCGCATGACTCCACTCGACATCCCTTCTCGAGTTAAAGATGGTGCTGAACATCTTAATCTTGAATGGGACATTGCCGATGCACAATCACCTGCCAGTACTCCTCCACTTGATGAATATGAACTCCATAATATCATCAATGCTATGGAAGGGTAACCGACAACGCTTCTCCACTCGACTGCACCTTCAATCTAGCACACGACAGAAGCATGTCTTGTCTACTTTTTCCAACAGCAAAAGTAGCCGAAAGTTGCCGACACACTATTCACCAACAGTGAAAGCTGCCGACACACCTTTTTCGAACAGTAAAAGAAAAGATTCGCTCTTATCTTCTCCGGAACTGTTCATCTTTTGTAATGCTATTTAAGCCAAAGCCCCAGCATGGTTTTGGATATCTGTTTTTCATTCTCTGTTTTTCCTCACTTGTTTTTGAGGTTCTTTGTAAACATATTCCGCATTTCTTTTCTGTAATTTGTTGTTGTTTATATAGATGATATTTTAGTTTTCTCTAAAACTAGAGATGAGCATAAAAAGCATCTACTCTGCCTTTCAGAAAAACTGAAAAAATACGGCATCATTCTATCTCCAACAAAGATAGATGTTGAACAAGAATCCATTGATTTTCTTGGTTTAGTTTTAACCCATAAAGGAATAAAACTACAGGATCACATCATTATCAAGATCCGTGATTTCCCAGATATCCTCCACGATAAAAAGCAACTCCAAAGCTTTTTAGGAATCTTGAATTATGGCCGCTCCTTTATTAAAGGCTTGGCTCAAAAGGAACTCCCTTTATTAAAGAAGCTCCAAAAGAATGTCCCTTTTGACTGGACTGATAATGACACCACCATTATCCAACAAATCAAATCTGATCTAGTTCAGATCCCTGAAGTTTATTTTCCCCAAAATGGTGATAAACTCATTCTTGAGACAGATGCCTCTGACCTCTGCTGGGGATGTGTCCTAAAAGCCATTCCTCAAGAAAAATGGACTGATGACACCCCATCATCCCCCATGATCCGAGCTCGTAAAGCTCCCATCTCCAAACGCCTTCAAAAAGAAGAGCTCATTTGTGGTTATAATTCTGGAAAATTTAAACCAAATGAACAGAATTATATTATTTATGAAAAGGAACTTCTGGCAATAAAATTAGCAATCAAACGTTTTCATATTTATCTTGCTCCAGAAGATTTTATTATTCGGACAGATAACCAAGCTGTCAAAGACTTTCTAATCAATAAGCGAAATTGTTTAGACGGTCGCCGACTAAAATGGTATATTGTTATTGCTCAATATTCTTTTGCTATTGAACATATCAAAGGAGCTAACAATTTTCTTGCAGATTTCTTAAGCAGACTTCCAGAAATATCTAACAAAGATGTTTCTTCTTCTCTCCTTCTAACAGATGGATGAGTTTCCTAAGCAAAGTCCTGATAAAGACGGTTGGATCACTATTGCTAAAAAGGCAAGTTCCAAACCATCTCCATCACAGCCACAAAAATGGTTTGTGGTTTTTGCAGGTCACCAGCCTGGTATTTATGCAACTTGGATCGACTGCCAAAAACAGCTTCGCTCCTTCACCGGTTCTTGTTTTAAGGCTTATGACACACTTATAGAAGCCCAAACAGTTTTCTATAATGTGGGGAAAGCCTCGCAAAAAATGTTTTCACAAACTCCTGAGATTACAGAAATAAACAATTTCTATGATCCTGGACTTCCAAACAATTTTTATGAAGAAATTAATACTGTTTGGAAAGCACACAAAACTGGTGCTCACAAGAAATTCAGGCAACACCTGAGTTCTCTTACTGCTCTTATAGCTGAACAAACAGCTATGACAAAGGAGCTTAAACAGCTCTGCATTCAAAGTTGTCTTTCTATTGACTGGGAAAAAGATTTCTCGCTCCCTCAAATAAATTGTTTTCTTAAGCTCGCCCAGTTAATAGGAGAACAAGATTTTCCTAACAATACGTTTGCCAAAATCAACCGTATTTGTCTTCTGGAAAAAGCTCGAGATATGTTTCCCCCTGATATTTTCCGGTTCATCTACCGACAGATTGAAAATCATTATGATATAATAAAAACCTATTATACCACCTATCATGAAGATATCAATACCTTTGATACCCTCTATAATGGTAAACATGTTCTTAAACTAGACTTTTTTATCATTCCAGGACTTGAGTGGTCTATGGATCCTGTTGACTGGGGATTAGTTAATAAACTTTCCTTTTCCTCTCATGATTCTTATCAAGTTTTTCCAGCCATGATAAAATCTATGATTTACAAAGTAAGTCAACACTGGCGATACAGTCGTCACCTTACATTCTGGATCTCCAGTTCTATTGGAAGTTATGAAAAAACTCGTTTCTTTCAACCATATCAGATCTGGTATCTCAAGCTTACTGGGCATGACGAATATGAACACAGCAAGCTTTTAAACTCTGAGGAACTTGCTAACAGCATTGATCCTTATTATTTTGAGATTCACAGTTTCTTACACCTACAAGACACTGCTCGCAGAGTTCTCGATGGATCTTATTACCACCAAGAACCCATTTTTTATTGTTGTGATGGACGCAGACTTTTCATCACTACCATCCGTTGTTACTATGGAACAGAAATGGACGGCGAACACCAAATCAGAACGGCCACAGAGTTCTTAAAGGATATTGTCCGCATGACTCCACTCGACATCCCTTCTCGAGTTAAAGATGGTGCTGAACATCTTAATCTTGAATGGGACATTGCCGATGCACAATCACCTGCCAGTACTCCTCCACTTGATGAATATGAACTCCATAATATCATCAATGCTATGGAAGGGTAACCGACAACGCTTCTCCACTCGACTGCACCTTCAATCTAGCACACGACAGAAGCATGTCTTGTCTACTTTTTCCAACAGCAAAAGTAGCCGAAAGTTGCCGACACACTATTCACCAACAGTGAAAGCTGCCGACACACCTTTTTCGAACAGTAAAAGAAAAGATTCGCTCTTATCTTCTCCGGAACTGTTCATCTTTTGTAATGCTATTTAAGCCAAAGCCCCAGCATGGTTTTGGATATCTGTTTTTCATTCTCTGTTTTTCCTCACTTGTTTTTGAGGTTCTTTGTAAACATATTCCGCATTTCTTTTCTGTAATTGTCTTTGTAAACATATTCCGCATTTCTTTTCTGTAATTGGTATCAGAGCCTTACATCGAATCTGGACCACTGTAAGTTTTCTGTAATAAAGTTTTCAGTTAGTTTATGCTTATGATATATATCTCTGATGTTTGTCTACTGTTAAAAGCCCAGATTATCCTGTCTTTGCTTATATGTCAATGTCTGTATGACCCTTGTGACTTTGTTAAGCAGCTTACAGGAACCTTTGGTTTTAGGCACCAGGACAGTTAGTCCAACATCTACGAATATATCACTATGGCACACACTACCTCTGTCAACTGTATACGAAACCTTGCAGGTCACGATATCGAAAATGAAAACTATCGTCATATTGCTCACTTTAATACTACCGAACCCGTTTCGTTTCCTCACGTCGGAGCAGGACTCAACTTCCTTGTCGACATGGTTACGGACTGGAAGATCGACTTCCAGCATAATTTAGAGGCAACCAACACCCATATGGCTTCCTCTTTTGATGATGTCCAACAAGGATTACTCTCCTTGAATGACAAACTTGAAACTCTTACTCAGATTTTCACCCTTTCATCTACTCCTGATAAAGCCCTTCAGGAACAACTAAATCAAATGACTGTTGATTTAGCAAAATTACAAAAAGCTAAACTGTCTGATCTATATCCGCCCGATCCACCAGATCCTCCATCTCAGGCTTCGACTCTTCCTTCTGAAGAAACTCTTCCAACATCCACAGACCAATCCTCTGTTAAGAAACCAACCCGTTACAAAGTCAAACCTTTGTTTTACGGTCATGAAGATACTGTTGAAAACATTAAAGTTTTCTCAACACCCTCTTCATCTTCCTATCGCCGAGAAGATTATGACAGCATCATAGATCAGCTCAATTGCTTGCAAGCTTTATACGTCAATCCCCAACTCACGTTTGACGAAAGCGCTCATATAATCACTCGTATGAGACAAATCTCTTTACAAAATGAGAATCTACTTACTCACTTTGGTTACACCCCAAATGAGACCTCAAGTTCCTCTGACGAAGAAAACACTTCTGACGACGAGCATATTTATGCCTTTTCAGACAAATCTGATTCTTCAGAAGAATTAGATGAGACTATTGAAGCCGACCCTCTTCCGGCGTCTTCCTCTTCTTCCGAGACAACTATCGAAGAAGCTCCCAAACCTTCAAATAGAAAACCTTCAAACGGTAAAACCAAGAAACGTCAGTCCGATACAATTCTCGACGAATCGTTCTATGGCGACTTTCCTACTGAAGATTTTCTTCCCGCCGAAGAAGTCTCTGGCTCAGGTCAAAAAACAGACGACGAAAAGTCTAAACCAGCCGCTGAACCTAAAATTTATACGTCTTCTTATAAATACGACTTTTCTACGGTCCCTTCTACCGTCCCCACCTGGACACGTAAAGATGACCTTAATAAGTTCCCCATTTCACAAAATGGCACTTATCTCGATCTCACACATGTTCCTTATAAGGACCATTTAAAAACTATAGACGAATGGGCTCAGTCTTTAGCCATTCTAGTCAATAACTACAAAGGAACCTGGGAACGCCCCCGATTCCTTGATTACCTTTCAGCAACCCTTCAAGGTGATGCGCTTGACTGGCTACGACAATGGGATCAAACTCCTCAAGGAAAACAGCAAAAAGATGCGCTGTCAAATAACTTCGATAAAATCGATGGTGTTTTACGTGGATTTGTAAAAATCCTTAAAGAAGAATTGGTTGGGCATACCGGTGAGCAACTCCTCACTGATGATGCAACATGTGCTCTTTCGAAAATCGAATTATGCAACATTTGCCAATTTCCCGAATACGTCAAGTTATTTACCAAATACTTTCGTAGACTCCCACCAAATGCGATAGAACATTGGTTACCCCAGTTCTTTCACAAACTTCCAAATCCTTGGGACGAACTAGCCGCAAAAGGCTATCCCGATTTCCTAGTTCGCATCCAAAAATTTGATAACATCGGATTCCGCACAAATTTTGTCTATCGTCTCATAAACGAAAAATGTCTTGAGACCAAAGCCAAAAAACAGGTAAAAAACCAGATTAATGGCACTGCCGAAGGACAACGCTGCTGCGACAAAATTCTCCAAGAAACCTGGAAAATTGGTTGCGCTCCTTACCGAGCTCCTCCCTTACGACGACCCAAACGAAAAAATTTCCATTGGAAAAAATGGAAAGGTCGCCGTCCTAAAGCTTCAAAGAAATACATTACAAAAGCTTCTCCTCCTCCAAAGTCGGTGAAAGGCAAAAAGAAAGGATCCAAAAAATCCTCCAAAGCACTTGAAACCAAAAAGGACTGCAAGTGTTATATTTGCAATGAAGCTGGTCACTATGCCACTAATTGCCCCCAAAAAGGCAAGAAGGCCTCCAAAATGGTTAAACGGCTACAAACCGATGATCTCTGTGTAGTCTATGGTAACGATATCACTGATCCTTCTACCATCCTGTATGAACTCTCTAGCAGTGTTTATACCAGTACCTCGTCAGAAACCACTCCCAGCGATACCGACGACGATGCCACAGATATTGAAAGTATCTGCATGATGAACGTTACTCCTTCCCTCCCTGAAGAGAATACGAACATCAAACTTAGTGACATCATTGGAGAAGAAGTCCAGTTCACTAACGAACAATTGATTCAGTTCGATAAACTCCAACGAATCAAAAAAGAAGAAGTCTACAAAACTTCCCGATTTGCCATCTTTTCTAAACGAATTTTAGAACAATTTAGTGGCAATACAACCATTGACTATACAGCTAATGGTCAATGTGGTTTTAATATTCTCAGTAAAGATAAGATTGAGAGATGGAAACAACAAAATCCTCTCGCCCGCTATATCCATATTGGACTCGTTCAAATCAAGATCACTTCACTGTTTCGACGTGGAACGGATCAACCTTTAATTGCTCTCCTTATGGATAATCGTTTTCATAAACCCGTTGATGCACTTATTGGCGGCGTTCAATCCAATTTGGTTAACAATCTTATTTGGTTTAAAATAAAACCAAATTATTTCATATCACTTTCGGACCCTAACATCGAAAAGGTCCTTCAAGTTAAACTCCAATTGTCTAAACTACAAATGGATTACGATTCTCCCAGTCTTGGAATCCAGTGGAAAGTCCTCTATGAACTCACTAGAGAACCTGAAACCGCCACAGTTCCTACACTTGACTCCAAACTAGTCACTTTGTTTGAACCAAGACCATTTGATACAATAATTGAGCCCAAACTGCTCAATTGGACAGACCTTGAGATCCCTAAAACTTGGTTATTTGATAACATCAATTCTGTACCCAAGTTACGCATCACAGAACCCACTGTGGCTACAATACATGCCTCTGGATCCAATCTTTATGTTACCAATAAAGCAAAACAGCCACAACTCCAGCGTTCTGTATCCGAACGAAATCATGGATGGGAAAAGATCCTTCCCCCTCGAAAATCCTTCGAGGTACCTCCTCGACGTCGTTTTACATGGACCGAAAAAGGCAAAACCCCTATCGATCCTCACGATGCCCCATTTTTGCCTGGATCTACGCACAGATTACACTCTGCAAAATTTTTCCATTTCCGCACCGGAAAAGATGAAATTTTGATTGCTCCTTCACAAGGCAAAAAACGAAAATACACATATGTTAACGGCATCCTCAATTTCAAAGGTTATAAACCATATAGCCTTTGTGTGTTAATCGACACTGGTGCAACCACTAGTTGTTGCCGATATAATGCTCTGCCATCCGAAAAATGGCAACAGATGAAACATCCCATCGGTGTTCAAGGTATTGACGCTGAAGCACCCTTAAACGTGATTCAGTTCAAAGCCAAAGATGTAGCCATCTGGTTAAATGACAAAAAATTCATAATCCCAAAAATTCTGTGTTTTCCATACATGCATGGAGATTTCATTTTAGGATGTAACTTTATCTATAGTTATCTTCCATTACAGTTAAACGAAAAAACCATTTCGTTAACACTAAAAGACCAGACCGTCGTTGAAATTCCTATACAGGAAAATTTAGCTTCCGTCTGTAATGAAAAGTTCTCTCCACCCAAAAGAGAATCTGATGCCTTGGTCTTACAGGACACCCATTGGCTCTATAACTCTCTTCGACAAAACTTCGCTGAAAATCCACTTA
Source organism: Cornus florida (assembly GCF_030987335.1). Lineage (NCBI taxonomy): Eukaryota > Viridiplantae > Streptophyta > Magnoliopsida > Cornales > Cornaceae > Cornus > Cornus florida. Next base: position 115,718 of record NW_026775865.1, on the reverse strand, counting down.
CCTTGTGGAAAAGAAGTCCTCGTTTTTGTCGTCTTCAACTCAAAAATCGCAATGTCATCATTCGTGTCAAACCCATGATCTGTTTTTCATTCTCTGTTTTTCCTCACTTGTTTTTGAGGTTCTTTGTAAACATATTCCGCATTTCTTTTCTGTAATGTTCTCCTATTAACTGGGCGAGCTTAAGAAAACAATTTATTTGAGGGAGCGAGAAATCTTTTTCCCAGTCAATAGAAAGACAACTTTGAATGCAGAGCTGTTTAAGCTCCTTTGTCATAGCTGTTTGTTCAGCTATAAGAGCAGTAAGAGAACTCAGGTGTTGCCTGAATTTCTTGTGAGCACCAGTTTTGTGTGCTTTCCAAACAGTATTAATTTCTTCATAAAAATTGTTTGGAAGTCCAGGATCATAGAAATTGTTTATTTCTGTAATCTCAGGAGTTTGTGAAAACATTTTTTGCGAGGCTTTCCCCACATTATAGAAAACTGTTTGGGCTTCTATAAGTGTGTCATAAGCCTTAAAACAAGAACCGGTGAAGGAGCGAAGCTGTTTTTGGCAGTCGATCCAAGTTGCATAAATACCAGGCTGGTGACCTGCAAAAACCACAAACCATTTTTGTGGCTGTGATGGAGATGGTTTGGAACTTGCCTTTTTAGCAATAGTGATCCAACCGTCTTTATCAGGACTTTGCTTAGGAAACTCATCCATCTGTTAGAAGGAGAGAAGAAGAAACATCTTTGTTAGATATTTCTGGAAGTCTGCTTAAGAAATCTGCAAGAAAATTGTTAGCTCCTTTGATATGTTCAATAGCAAAAGAATATTGAGCAATAACATTATACCATTTTAGTCGGCGACCGTCTAAACAATTTCGTTTATTGATTAGAAAGTCTTTGACAGCTTGGTTATCTGTCCGAATAATAAAATCTTCTGGAGCAAGATAAATATGAAAACGTTTGATTGCTAATTTTATTGCCAGAAGTTCCTTTTCATAAATAATATAATTCTGTTCATTTGGTTTAAATTTTCCAGAATTATAACCACAAATGAGCTCTTCTTTTTAAAGGCGTTTGGAGATGGGAGCTTTACGAGCTCGGATCATGGGGGATGATGGGGTGTCATCAGTCCATTTTTCTTGAGGAATGGCTTTTAGGACACATCCCCAGCAGAGGTCAGAGGCATCTATCTCAAGAATGAGTTTATCACCATTTTGGGGAAAATAAACTTCAGGGATCTGAACGAGATCAGATTTGATTTGTTGGATAATGGTGGTGTCATTATCAGTCCAGTCAAAAGGGACATTCTTTTGGAGCTTCGTTAATAAAGGGAGTTCCTTTTGAGCCAAGCCTTTAATAAAGGAGCGGCCATAATTCAAGATTCCTAAAAAGCTTTGGAGTTGCTTTTTATCGTGGAGGATATCTGGGAAATCACGGATCTTGATAATGATGTGATCCTGTAGTTTTATTCCTTTATGGGTTAAAACTAAACCAAGAAAATCAATGGATTCTTGTTCAACATCTATCTTTGTTGGAGATAGAATGATGCCGTATTTTTTCAGTTTTTCTAAAAGGCAGAGTAGATGCTTTTTATGCTCATCTCTAGTTTTAGAGAAAACTAAAATATCATCTATATAAACAACAACAAATTCTTTAAGATCATTAAAGATGGAATCCATCCAGCGCTGATAACATTAAGATACTGTTGAAAACATTAAAGTTTTCTCAACACCCTCTTCATCTTCCTATCGCCGAGCAGATTATGACAGCATCATAGATCAGCTCAATTGCTTGCAAGCTTTATACGTCAATCCCCAACTCACGTTTGACGAAAGCGCTCATATAATCACTCGTATGAGACAAATCTCTTTACAAAATGAGAATCTACTTACTCACTTTGGTTACACCCCAAATGAGACCTCAAGTTCCTCTGACGAAGAAAACACTTCTGACGACGAGCATATTTATGCCTTTTCAGACAAATCTGATTCTTCAGAAGAATTAGATGAGACTATTGAAGCCGACCCTCTTCCGGCGTCTTCCTCTTCTTCCGAGACAACTATCGAAGAAGCTCCCAAACCTTCAAATAGAAAACCTTCCAACGGTAAAACCAAGAAACGTCAGTCCGATACAATTCTCGACGAATCGTTCTATGGCGACTTTCCTACTGAAGATTTTCTTCCCGCCGAAGAATTCTCTGGTTCAGGTCAAAAAACAGACGACGAAAAGTCTAAACCAGCCGCTGAACCTAAAATTTATACGTCTTCTTATAAATACGACTTTTCTACGGTCCCTTCTACCGTCCCCACCTGGACACGTAAAGATGACCTTAATAAGTTCCCCATTTCACAAAATGGCACTTATCTCGATCTCACACATGTTCCTTATAAGGACCATTTAAAAACTATAGACGAATGGGCTCAGTCTTTAGCCATTCTAGTCAATAACTACAAAGGAACCTGGGAACGCCCCCGATTCCTTGATTACCTTTCAGCAACCCTTCAAGGTGATGCGCTTGACTGGCTACGACAATGGGATCAAACTCCTCAAGGAAAACAGCAAAAAGATGCGCTGTTAAATAACTTCGATAAAATCGATGGTGTTTTACGTGGATTTGTAAAAATCCTTAAAGAAGAATTGGTTGGGCATACCGGTGAGCAACTCCTCACTGATGATGCAACATGTGCTCTTTCGAAAATCGAATTATGCAACATTTGCCAATTTCCCGAATACGTCAAGTTATTTACCAAATACTTTCGTAGACTCCCACCAAATGCGATAGAACATTGGTTACCCCAGTTCTTTCACAAACTTCCAAATCCTTGGGACGAACTAGCCGCAAAAGGCTATCCCGATTTCCTAGTTCGCATCCAAAAATCTGATAACATCGGATTCCGCACAAATTTTGTCTATCGTCTCATAAACGAAAAATGTCTTGAGACCAAAGCCAAAAAACAGGTAAAAAACCAGATTAATGGCACTGCCGAAGGACAACGCTGCTGCGACAAAATTCTCCAAGAAACCTGGAAAATTGGTTGCGCTCCTTACCGAGCTCCTCCCTTACGACGACCCAAACGAAAAAATTTCCATTGGAAAAAATGGAAAGGTCGCCGTCCTAAAGCTTCAAAGAAATACATTACAAAAGCTTCTCCTCCTCCAAAGTCGGTGAAAGGCAAAAAGAAAGGATCCAAAAAATCCTCCAAAGCACTTGAAACCAAAAAGGACTGCAAGTGTTATATTTGCAATGAAGCTGGTCACTATGCCACTAATTGCCCCCAAAAAGGCAAGAAGGCCTCCAAAATGGTTAAACGGCTACAAACCGATGATCTCTGTGTAGTCTATGGTAACGATATCACTGATCCTTCTACCATCCTGTATGAACTCTCTAGCAGTGTTTATACCAGTACCTCGTCAGAAACCACTCCCAGCGATACCGACGACGATGCCACAGATATTGAAAGTATCTGCATGATGAACGTTACTCCTTCCCTCCCTGAAGAGAATACGAACATCAAACTTAGTGACATCATTGGAGAAGAAGTCCAGTTCACTAACGAACAATTGATTCAGTTCGATAAACTCCAACGAATCAAAAAAGAAGAAGTCTACAAAACTTCCCGATTTGCCATCTTTTCTAAACGAATTTTAGAACAATTTAGTGGCAATACAACCATTGACTATACAGCTAATGGTCAATGTGGTTTTAATATTCTCAGTAAAGATAAGATTGAGAGATGGAAACAACAAAATCCTCTCGCCCGCTATATCCATATTGGACTCGTTCAAATCAAGATCACTTCACTGTTTCGACGTGGAACGGATCAACCTTTAATTGCTCTCCTTATGGATAATCGTTTTCATAAACCCGTTGATGCACTTATTGGCGGCGTTCAATCCAATTTGGTTAACAATCTTATTTGGTTTAAAATAAAACCAAATTATTTCATATCACTTTCGGACCCTAACATCGAAAAGGTCCTTCAAGTTAAACTCCAATTGTCTAAACTACAAATGGATTACGATTCTCCCAGTCTTGGAATCCAGTGGAAAGTCCTCTATGAACTCACTAGAGAACCTGAAACCGCCACAGTTCCTACACTTGACTCCAAACTAGTCACTTTGTTTGAACCAAGACCATTTGATACAATAATTGAGCCCAAACTGCTCAATTGGACAGACCTTGAGATCCCTAAAACTTGGTTATTTGATAACATCAATTCTGTACCCAAGTTACGCATCACAGAACCCACTGTGGCTACAATACATGCCTCTGGATCCAATCTTTATGTTACCAATAAAGCAAAACAGCCACAACTCCAGCGTTCTGTATCCGAACGAAATCATGGATGGGAAAAGATCCTTCCCCCTCGAAAATCCTTCGAGGTACCTCCTCGACGTCGTTTTACATGGACCGAAAAAGGCAAAACCCCTATCGATCCTCACGATGCCCCATTTTTGCCTGGATCTACGCACAGATTACACTCTGCAAAATTTTTCCATTTCCGCACCGGAAAAGATGAAATTTTGATTGCTCCTTCACAAGGCAAAAAACGAAAATACACATATGTTAACGGCATCCTCAATTTCAAAGGTTATAAACCATATAGCCTTTGTGTGTTAATCGACACTGGTGCAACCACTAGTTGTTGCCGATATAATGCTCTGCCATCCGAAAAATGGCAACAGATGAAACATCCCATCGGTGTTCAAGGTATTGACGCTGAAGCACCCTTAAACGTGATTCAGTTCAAAGCCAAAGATGTAGCCATCTGGTTAAATGACAAAAAATTCATAATCCCAAAAATTCTGTGTTTTCCATACATGCATGGAGATTTCATTTTAGGATGTAACTTTATCTATAGTTATCTTCCATTACAGTTAAACGAAAAAACCATTTCGTTAACACTAAAAGACCAGACCGTCGTTGAAATTCCTATACAGGAAAATTTAGCTTCCGTCTGTAATGAAAAGTTCTCTCCACCCAAAAGAGAATCTGATGCCTTGGTCTTACAGGACACCCATTGGCTCTATAACTCTCTTCGACAAAACTTCGCTGAAAATCCACTTACCTTGTGGAAAAGAAGTCCTCGTTTTTGTCGTCTTCAACTCAAAAATCGCAATGTCATCATTCGTGTCAAACCCATGATCTATCTACGCCGTGACATTGATGAATTTGATGCCCAACTTCAAGACCTCCTTGAGAAAAAACTCATCGAGCGTACTCGTAGTCCTCACAGCAGTCCTGCTTTTATGGTCAGAAACCATAGTGAAGTCAAACGTGGTAAAGCTCGCATGGTCATCAACTATAAACGGCTTAATGAACATCTCATTTTCGATGGCTATTTCATTCCTCGCAAAGATGTTCTCATTAATCAAACTCGAGGATCAACCATCTTCAGTAAGTTTGATTGCAAAGCTGGCTTCTGGCAGATCAAACTGCGAAAGAAGTCCAAACCCCTAACGGCATTCAGTACTCCTCACGGCCATTACCAATGGACCGTTATGCCCTTTGGACTTAACACAGCTCCTCAGATTTATCAGCGCTGGATGGATTCCATCTTTAATGATCTTAAAGAATTTGTTGTTGTTTATATAGATGATATTTTAGTTTTCTCTAAAACTAGAGATGAGCATAAAAAGCATCTACTCTGCCTTTCAGAAAAACTGAAAAAATACGGCATCATTCTATCTCCAACAAAGATAGATGTTGAACAAGAATCCATTGATTTTCTTGGTTTAGTTTTAACCCATAAAGGAATAAAACTACAGGATCACATCATTATCAAGATCCGTGATTTCCCAGATATCCTCCACGATAAAAAGCAACTCCAAAGCTTTTTAGGAATCTTGAATTATGGCCGCTCCTTTATTAAAGGCTTGGCTCAAAAGGAACTCCCTTTATTAAAGAAGCTCCAAAAGAATGTCCCTTTTGACTGGACTGATAATGACACCACCATTATCCAACAAATCAAATCTGATCTAGTTCAGATCCCTGAAGTTTATTTTCCCCAAAATGGTGATAAACTCATTCTTGAGACAGATGCCTCTGACCTCTGCTGGGGATGTGTCCTAAAAGCCATTCCTCAAGAAAAATGGACTGATGACACCCCATCATCCCCCATGATCCGAGCTCGTAAAGCTCCCATCTCCAAACGCCTTCAAAAAGAAGAGCTCATTTGTGGTTATAATTCTGGAAAATTTAAACCAAATGAACAGAATTATATTATTTATGAAAAGGAACTTCTGGCAATAAAATTAGCAATCAAACGTTTTCATATTTATCTTGCTCCAGAAGATTTTATTATTCGGACAGATAACCAAGCTATCAAAGACTTTCTAATCAATAAACGAAATTGTTTAGACGGTCGCCGACTAAAATAGTATAATGTTATTGCTCAATATTCTTTTGCTATTGAACATATCAAAGGAGCTAACAATTTTCTTGCAGATTTCTTAAGCAGACTTCCAGAAATATCTAACAAAGATGTTTCTTCTTCTCTCCTTCTAACAGATGGATGAGTTTCCTAAGCAAAGTCCTGATAAAGACGGTTGGATCACTATTGCTAAAAAGGCAAGTTCCAAACCATCTCCATCACAGCCACAAAAATGGTTTGTGGTTTTTGCAGGTCACCAGCCTGGTATTTATGCAACTTGGATCAACTGCCAAAAACAGCTTCGCTCCTTCACCGGTTCTTGTTTTAAGGCTTATGACACACTTATAGAAGCCCAAACAGTTTTCTATAATGTGGGGAAAGCCTCGCAAAAAATGTTTTCACAAACTCCTGAGATTACAGAAATAAACAATTTCTATGATCCTGGACTTCCAAACAATTTTTATGAAGAAATTAATACTGTTTGGAAAGCACACAAAACTGGTGCTCACAAGAAATTCAGGCAACACCTGAGTTCTCTTACTGCTCTTATAGCTGAACAAACAGCTATGACAAAGGAGCTTAAATAGCTCTGCATTCAAAGTTGTCTTTCTATTGACTGGGAAAAAGATTTCTCGCTCCCTCAAATAAATTGTTTTCTTAAGCTCGCCCAGTTAATAGGAGAACAAGATTTTCCTAACAATACGTTTGCCAAAATCAACCGTATTTGTCTTCTGGAAAAAGCTCGAGATATGTTTCCCCCTGATATTTTCCGGTTCATCTACCGACAGATTGAAAATCATTATGATATAATAAAAACCTATTATACCACCTATCATGAAGATATCAATACCTTTGATACCCTCTATAATGGTAAACATGTTCTTAAACTAGACTTTTTTATCATTCCAGGACTTGAGTGGTCTATGGATCCTGTTGACTGGGGATTAGTTAATAAACTTTCCTTTTCCTCTCATGATTCTTATCAAGTTTTTCCAGCCATGATAAAATCTATGATTTACAAAGTAAGTCAACACTGGCGATACAGTCGTCACCTTACATTCTGGATCTCCAGTTCTATTGGAAGTTATGAAAAAACTCGTTTCTTTCAACCATATCAGATCTGGTATCTCAAGCTTACTGGGCATGACGAATATGAACACAGCAAGCTTTTAAACTCTGAGGAACTTGCTAACAGCATTGATCCTTATTATTTTGAGATTCACAGTTTCTTACACCTACAAGACACTGCTCGCAGAGTTCTCGATGGATCTTATTACCACCAAGAACCCATTTTTTATTGTTGTGATGGACGCAGACTTTTCATCACTACCATCCGTTGTTACTATGGAACAGAAATGGATGGCGAACACCAAATCAGAACGGCCACAGAGTTCTTAAAGGATATTGTCCGCATGACTCCACTCGACATCCCTTCTCGAGTTAAAGATGGTGCTGAACGTCTTAATCTTGAATGGGACATTGCCGATGCACAATCACCTGCCAGTACTCCTCCACTTGATGAATATGAACTCCATAATATCATCAATGCTATGGAAGGGTAACCGACAACGCTTCTCCACTCGACTGCACCTTCAATCTAGCACACGACAGAAGCATGTCTTGTCTACTTTTTCCAACAGCAAAAGTAGCCGAAAGTTGCCGACACACTATTCACCAACAGTGAAAGCTGCCGACACACCTTTTTCGAACAGTAAAAGAAAAGATTCGCTCTTATCTTCTCCGGAACTGTTCATCTTTTGTAATGCTATTTAAGCCAAAGCCCCAGCATGGTTTTGGATATCTGTTTTTCATTCTCTGTTTTTCCTCACTTGTTTTTGAGGTTCTTTGTAAACATATTCCGCATTTCTTTTCTGTAATTGGTATCAGAGCCTTACATCGAATCTGGACCACTGTAAGTTTTCTGTAATAAAGTTTTCAGTTAGTTTATGCTTATGATATATATCTCTGATGTTTGTCTACTGTTAAAAGCCCAGATTATCCTGTCTTTGCTTATATGTCAATGTCTGTATGACCCGTGTGACTTTGTTAAGCAGCTTACAGGAACCTTTGGTTTTAGGCACCAGGACAGTTAATCCAACATCTACGAATATATCACTATGGCACACACTACCTCTGTCAACTGTATACGAAACCTTGCAGGTCACGATATCGAAAATGAAAACTATCGTCATATTGCTCACTTTAATACAACCGAACCCGTTTCGTTTCCTCACGTCGGAGCAGGACTCAACTTCCTTGTCGACATGGTTACGGACTGGAAGATCGACTTCCAGCATAATTTAGAGGCAACCAACACCCATATGGCTTCCTCTTTTGATGATGTCCAACAAGGATTACTCTCCTTGAATGACAAACTTGAAACTCTTACTCAGATTTTCACCCTTTCATCTACTCCTGATAAAGCCCTTCAGGAACAACTAAATCAAATGACTGTTGATTTAGCAAAATTACAAAAAGCTAAACTGTCTGATCTATATTACGAAATTGTTTAGACGGTCGCCGACTAAAATGGTATAATGTTATTGCTCAATATTCTTTTGCTATTGAACATATCAAAGGAGCTAACAATTTTCTTGCAGATTTCTTAAGCAGACTTCCAGAAATATCTAACAAAGATGTTTCTTCTTCTCTCCTTCTAACAGATGGATGAGTTTCCTAAGCAAAGTCCTGATAAAGACGGTTGGATCACTATTGCTAAAAAGGCAAGTTCCAAACCATCTCCATCACAGCCACAAAAATGGTTTGTGGTTTTTGCAGGTCACCAGCCTGGTATTTATGCAACTTGGATCGACTGCCAAAAACAGCTTCGCTCCTTCACCGGTTCTTGTTTTAAGGCTTATGACACACTTATAGAAGCCCAAACAGTTTTCTATAATGTGGGGAAAGCCTCGCAAAAAATGTTTTCACAAACTCCTGAGATTACAGAAATAAACAATTTCTATGATCCTGGACTTCCAAACAATTTTTATGAAGAAATTAATACTGTTTGGAAAGCACACAAAACTGGTGCTCACAAGAAATTCAGGCAACACCTGAGTTCTCTTACTGCTCTTATAGCTGAACAAACAGCTATGACAAAGGAGCTTAAACAGCTCTGCATTCAAAGTTGTCTTTCTATTGACTGGGAAAAAGATTTCTCGCTCCCTCAAATAAATTGTTTTCTTAAGCTCGCCCAGTTAATAGGAGAACAAGATTTTCCTAACAATACGTTTGCCAAAATCAACCGTATTTGTCTTCTGGAAAAAGCTCGAGATATGTTTCCCCCTGATATTTTCCGGTTCATCTACCGACAGATTGAAAATCATTATGATATAATAAAAACCTATTATACCACCTATCATGAAGATATCAATACCTTTGATACCCTCTATAATGGTAAACATGTTCTTAAACTAGACTTTTTTATCATTCCAGGACTTGAGTGGTCTATGGATCCTGTTGACTGGGGATTAGTTAATAAACTTTCCTTTTCCTCTCATGATTCTTATCAAGTTTTTCCAGCCATGATAAAATCTATGATTTACAAAGTAAGTCAACACTGGCGATACAGTCGTCACCTTACATTCTGGATCTCCAGTTCTATTGGAAGTTATGAAAAAACTCGTTTCTTTCAACCATATCAGATCTGGTATCTCAAGCTTACTGGGCATGACGAATATGAACACAGCAAGCTTTTAAACTCTGAGGAACTTGCTAACAGCATTGATCCTTATTATTTTGAGATTCACAGTTTCTTACACCTACAAGACACTGCTCGCAGAGTTCTCGATGGATCTTATTACCACCAAGAACCCATTTTTTATTGTTGTGATGGACGCAGACTTTTCATCACTACCATCCGTTGTTACTATGGAACAGAAATGGATGGCGAACACCAAATCAGAACGGCCACAGAGTTCTTAAAGGATATTGTCCGCATGACTCCACTCGACATCCCTTCTCGAGTTAAAGATGGTGCTGAACGTCTTAATCTTGAATGGGACATTGCCGATGCACAATCACCTGCCAGTACTCCTCCACTTGATGAATATGAACTCCATAATATCATCAATGCTATGGAAGGGTAACCGACAACGCTTCTCCACTCGACTGCACCTTCAATCTAGCACACGACAGAAGCATGTCTTGTCTACTTTTTCCAACAGCAAAAGTAGCCGAAAGTTGCCGACACACTATTCACCAACAGTGAAAGCTGCCGACACACCTTTTTCGAACAGTAAAAGAAAAGATTCGCTCTTATCTTCTCCGGAACTGTTCATCTTTTGTAATGCTATTTAAGCCAAAGCCCCAGCATGGTTTTGGATATCTGTTTTTCATTCTCTGTTTTTCCTCACTTGTTTTTGAGGTTCTTTGTAAACATATTCCGCATTTCTTTTCTGTAATTGGTATCAGAGCCTTACATCGAATCTGGACCACTGTAAGTTTTCTGTAATAAAGTTTTCAGTTAGTTTATGCTTATGATATATATCTCTGATGTTTGTCTACTGTTAAAAGCCCAGATTATCCTGTCTTTGCTTATATGTCAATGTCTGTATGACCCGTGTGACTTTGTTAAGCAGCTTACAGGAACCTTTGGTTTTAGGCACCAGGACAGTTAATCCAACATCTACGAATATATCACTATGGCACACACTACCTCTGTCAACTGTATACGAAACCTTGCAGGTCACGATATCGAAAATGAAAACTATCGTCATATTGCTCACTTTAATACAACCGAACCCGTTTCGTTTCCTCACGTCGGAGCAGGACTCAACTTCCTTGTCGACATGGTTACGGACTGGAAGATCGACTTCCAGCATAATTTAGAGGCAACCAACACCCATATGGCTTCCTCTTTTGATGATGTCCAACAAGGATTACTCTCCTTGAATGACAAACTTGAAACTCTTACTCAGATTTTCACCCTTTCATCTACTCCTGATAAAGCCCTTCAGGAACAACTAAATCAAATGACTGTTGATTTAGCAAAATTACAAAAAGCTAAACTGTCTGATCTATATTACGAAATTGTTTAGACGGTCGCCGACTAAAATGGTATAATGTTATTGCTCAATATTCTTTTGCTATTGAACATATCAAAGGAGCTAACAATTTTCTTGCAGATTTCTTAAGCAGACTTCCAGAAATATCTAACAAAGATGTTTCTTCTTCTCTCCTTCTAACAGATGGATGAGTTTCCTAAGCAAAGTCCTGATAAAGACGGTTGGATCACTATTGCTAAAAAGGCAAGTTCCAAACCATCTCCATCACAGCCACAAAAATGGTTTGTGGTTTTTGCAGGTCACCAGCCTGGTATTTATGCAACTTGGATCGACTGCCAAAAACAGCTTCGCTCCTTCACCGGTTCTTGTTTTAAGGCTTATGACACACTTATAGAAGCCCAAACAGTTTTCTATAATGTGGGGAAAGCCTCGCAAAAAATGTTTTCACAAACTCCTGAGATTACAGAAATAAACAATTTCTATGATCCTGGACTTCCAAACAATTTTTATGAAGAAATTAATACTGTTTGGAAAGCACACAAAACTGGTGCTCACAAGAAATTCAGGCAACACCTGAGTTCTCTTACTGCTCTTATAGCTGAACAAACAGCTATGACAAAGGAGCTTAAACAGCTCTGCATTCAAAGTTGTCTTTCTATTGACTGGGAAAAAGATTTCTCGCTCCCTCAAATAAATTGTTTTCTTAAGCTCGCCCAGTTAATAGGAGAACAAGATTTTCCTAACAATACGTTTGCCAAAATCAACCGTATTTGTCTTCTGGAAAAAGCTCGAGATATGTTTCCCCCTGATATTTTCCGGTTCATCTACCGACAGATTGAAAATCATTATGATATAATAAAAACCTATTATACCACCTATCATGAAGATATCAATACCTTTGATACCCTCTATAATGGTAAACATGTTCTTAAACTAGACTTTTTTATCATTCCAGGACTTGAGTGGTCTATGGATCCTGTTGACTGGGGATTAGTTAATAAACTTTCCTTTTCCTCTCATGATTCTTATCAAGTTTTTCCAGCCATGATAAAATCTATGATTTACAAAGTAAGTCAACACTGGCGATACAGTCGTCACCTTACATTCTGGATCTCCAGTTCTATTGGAAGTTATGAAAAAACTCGTTTCTTTCAACCATATCAGATCTGGTATCTCAAGCTTACTGGGCATGACGAATATGAACACAGCAAGCTTTTAAACTCTGAGGAACTTGCTAACAGCATTGATCCTTATTATTTTGAGATTCACAGTTTCTTACACCTACAAGACACTGCTCGCAGAGTTCTCGATGGATCTTATTACCACCAAGAACCCATTTTTTATTGTTGTGATGGACGCAGACTTTTCATCACTACCATCCGTTGTTACTATGGAACAGAAATGGATGGCGAACACCAAATCAGAACGGCCACAGAGTTCTTAAAGGATATTGTCCGCATGACTCCACTCGACATCCCTTCTCGAGTTAAAGATGGTGCTGAACGTCTTAATCTTGAATGGGACATTGCCGATGCACAATCACCTGCCAGTACTCCTCCACTTGATGAATATGAACTCCATAATATCATCAATGCTATGGAAGGGTAACCGACAACGCTTCTCCACTCGACTGCACCTTCAATCTAGCACACGACAGAAGCATGTCTTGTCTACTTTTTCCAACAGCAAAAGTAGCCGAAAGTTGCTGACACACTATTCACCAACAGTGAAAGCTGCCGACACACCTTTTTCGAACAGTAAAAGAAAAGATTCGCTCTTATCTTCTCCGGAACTGTTCATCTTTTGTAATGCTATTTAAGCCAAAGCCCCAGCATGGTTTTGGATATCTGTTTTTCATTCTCTGTTTTTCCTCACTTGTTTTTGAGGTTCTTTGTAAACATATTCCGCATTTCTTTTCTGTAATTGGTATCAGAGCCTTACATCGAATCTGGACCACTGTAAGTTTTCTGTAATAAAGTTTTCAGTTAGTTTATGCTTATGATATATATCTTTGATGTTTGTCTACTGTTAAAAGCCCAGATTATCCTGTCTTTGCTTATATGTCAATGTCTGTATGACCCGTGTGACTTTGTTAAGCAGCTTACAGGAACCTTTGGTTTTAGGCACCAGGACAGTTAATCCAACATCTACGAATATATCACTATGGCACACACTACCTCTGTCAACTGTATACGAAACCTTGCAGGTCACGATATCGAAAATGAAAACTATCGTCATATTGCTCACTTTAATACAACCGAACCCGTTTCGTTTCCTCACGTCGGAGCAGGACTCAACTTCCTTGTCGACATGGTTACGGACTGGAAGATCGACTTCCAGCATAATTTAGAGGCAACCAACACCCATATGGCTTCCTCTTTTGATGATGTCCAACAAGGATTACTCTCCTTGAATGACAAACTTGAAACTCTTACTCAGATTTTCACCCTTTCATCTACTCCTGATAAAGCCCTTCAGGAACAACTAAATCAAATGACTGTTGATTTAGCAAAATTACAAAAAGCTAAACTGTCTGATCTATATCCGCCCGATCCACCAGATCCTCCATCTCAGGCTTCGACTCTTCCTTCTGAAGAAACTCTTCCAATATCCACAGACCAATCCTCTGTTAAGAAACCAACCCGTTACAAAGTCAAACCTTTGTTTTACGGTCATGAAGATACTGTTGAAAACATTAAAGTTTTCTCAACACCCTCTTCATCTTCCTATCGCCGAGAACATTATGACAGGATCCAGAATTATAACCACAAATGAGCTCTTCTTTTTGAAGGCGTTTGGAGATGGGAGCTTTACGAGCTCGGATCATGGGGGATGATGGGGTGTCATCAGTCCATTTTTCTTGAGGAATGGCTTTTAGGACACATCCCCAGCAGAGGTCAGAGGCATCTGTCTCAAGAATGAGTTTATCACCATTTTGGGGAAAATAAACTTCAGGGATCTGAACTAGATCAGATTTGATTTGTTGGATAATGGTGGTGTCATTATCAGTCCAGTCAAAAGGGACATTCTTTTGGAGCTTCTTTAATAAAGGGAGTTCCTTTTGAGCCAAGCCTTTAATAAAGGAGCGGCCATAATTCAAGATTCCTAAAAAGCTTTGGAGTTGCTTTTTATCGTGGAGGATATCTGGGAAATCACGGATCTTGATAATGATGTGATCCTGTAGTTTTATTCCTTTATGGGTTAAAACTAAACCAAGAAAATCAATGGATTCTTGTTCAACATCTATCTTTGTTGGAGATAGAATGATGCCGTATTTTTTCAGTTTTTCTGAAAGGCAGAGTAGATGCTTTTTATGCTCATCTCTAGTTTTAGAGAAAACTAAAATATCATCTATATAAACAACAACAAATTCTTTAAGATCATTAAAGATGGAATCCATCCAGCGCTGATAAATCTGAGGAGCTGTGTTAAGTCCAAAGGGCATAACGGTCCATTGGTAATGGCCGTGAGGAGTACTGAATGCCGTTAGGGGTTTGGACTTCTTTCGCAGTTTGATCTGCAAGAAGCCAGCTTTGCAATCAAACTTACTGAAGATGGTTGATCCTCGAGTTTGATTAATGAGAACATCTTTGCGAGGAATGAAATAGCCATCGAAAATGAGATGTTCATTAAGCCGTTTATAGTTGATGACCATGCGAGCTTTACCACGTTTGACTTCACTATGGTTTCTGACCATAAAAGCAGGACTGCTGTGAGGACTACGAGTACGCTCGATGAGTTTTTTCTCAAGGAGGTCTTGAAGTTGGGCATCAAATTCATCAATGTCACGGCGTAGATAGATCATGGGTTTGACACGAATGATGACATTGCGATTTTTGAGTTGAAGACGACAAAAACGAGGACTTCTTTTCCACAAGGTAAGTGGATTTTCAGCGAAGTTTTGTCGAAGAGAGTTATAGAGCCAATGGGTGTCCTGTAAGACCAAGGCATCAGATTCTCTTTTGGGTGGAGAGAACTTTTCATTACAGACGGAAGCTAAATTTTCCTGTATAGGAATTTCAACGACGGTCTGGTTTTTTAGTGTTAACGAAATGGTTTTTTCGTTTAACTGTAATGGAAGATAACTATAGATAAAGTTACATCCTAAAATGAAATCTCCATGCATGTATGGAAAACACAGAATTTTTGGGATTATGAATTTTTTGTCATTTAACCAGATGGCTACATCTTTGGCTTTGAACTGAATCACGTTTAAGGGTGCTTCAGCGTCAATACCTTGAACACCGATGGGATGTTTCATCTGTTGCCATTTTTCGGATGGCAGAGCATTATATCGGCAACAACTAGTGGTTGCACCAGTGTCGATTAACACACAAAGGCTATATGGTTTATAACCTTTGAAATTGAGGATGCCGTTAACATATGTGTATTTTCGTTTTTTGCCTTGTGAAGGAGCAATCAAAATTTCATCTTTTCTGGTGCGGAAATGGAAAAATTTTGCAGAGTGTAATCTGTGCGTAGATCCAGGCAAAAATGGGGCATCGTGAGGATCGATAGGGGTTTTGCCTTTTTCGGTCCATGTAAAACGACGTCGAGGAGGTACCTCGAAGGATTTTCGAGGGGGAAGGATCTTTTCCCATCCATGATTTCGTTCGGATACAGAACGCTGGAGTTGTGGCTGTTTTGCTTTATTGGTAACATAAAGATTGGATCCAGAGGCATGTATTGTAGCCACAGTGGGTTCTGTGATGCGTAACTTGGGTACAGAATTGATGTTATCAAATAACCAAGTTTTAGGGATCTCAAGGTCTGTCCAATTGAGCAGTTTGGGCTCAATTATTGTATCAAATGGTCTTGGTTCAAACAAAGTGACTAGTTTGGAGTCAAGTGTAGGAACTGTGGCGGTTTCAGGTTCTCTAGTGAGTTCATAGAGGACTTTCCACTGGATTCCAAGACTGGGAGAATCGTAATCCATTTGTAGTTTAGACAATTGGAGTTTAACTTGAAGGACCTTTTCGATGTTAGGGTCCGAAAGTGATATGAAATAATTTGGTTTTATTTTAAACCAAATAAGATTGTTAACCAAATTGGATTGAACGCCGCCAATAAGTGCATCAACGGGTTTATGAAAACGATTATCCATAAGGAGAGCAATTAAAGGTTGATCCGTTCCACGTCGAAACAGTGAAGTGATCTTGATTTGAACGAGTCCAATATGGATATAGCGGGCGAGAGGATTTTGTTGTTTCCATCTCTCAATCTTATCTTTACTGAGAATATTAAAACCACATTGACCATTAGCTGTATAGTCAATGGTTGTATTGCCACTAAATTGTTCTAAAATTCGTTTAGAAAAGATGGCAAATCGGGAAGTTTTGTAGACTTCTTCTTTTTTGATTCGTTGGAGTTTATCGAACTGAATCAATTGTTCGTTAGTGAACTGGACTTCTTCTCCAATGATGTCACTAAGTTTGATGTTCGTATTCTCTTCAGGGAGGGAAGGAGTAACGTTCATCATGCAGATACTTTCAATATCTGTGGCATCGTCGTCGGTATCGCTGGGAGTGGTTTCTGACGAGGTACTGGTATAAACACTGCTAGAGAGTTCATACAGGATGGTAGAAGGATCAGTGATATCGTTACCATAGACTACACAGAGATCATCGGTTTGTAGCCGTTTAACCATTTTGGAGGCCTTCTTGCCTTTTTGGGGGCAATTAGTGGCATAGTGACCAGCTTCATTGCAAATATAACACTTGCAGTCCTTTTTGGTTTCAAGTGCTTTGGAGGATTTTTTGGATCCTTTCTTTTTGCCTTTCACCGACTTTGGAGGAGGAGAAGCTTTTGTAATGTATTTCTTTGAAGCTTTAGGACGGCGACCTTTCCATTTTTTCCAATGGAAATTTTTTCGTTTGGGTCGTCGTAAGGGAGGAGCTCGGTAAGGAGCGCAACCAATTTTCCAGGTTTCTTGGAGAATTTTGTCGCAGCAGCGTTGTCCTTTGGCAGTGCCATTAATCTGGTTTTTTACCTGTTTTTTGGCTTTGGTCTCAAGACATTTTTCGTTTATGAGACGATAGACAAAATTTGTGCGGAATCCGATGTTATCAGATTTTTGGATGCGAACTAGGAAATCGGGATAGCCTTTTGCGGCTAGTTCGTCCCAAGGATTTGGAAGTTTGTGAAAGAACTGGGGTAACCAATGTTCTATCGCATTTGGTGGGAGTCTACGAAAGTATTTGGTAAATAACTTGACGTATTCGGGAAATTGGCAAATGTTGCATAATTCGATTTTCGAAAGAGCACATGTTGCATCATCAGTGAGGAGTTGCTCACCGGTATGCCCAACCAATTCTTCTTTAAGGATTTTTACAAATCCACGTAAAACACCATCGATTTTATCGAAGTTATTTAACAGCGCATCTTTTTGCTGTTTTCCTTGAGGAGTTTGATCCCATTGTCGTAGCCAGTCAAGCGCATCACCTTGAAGGGTTGCTGAAAGGTAATCAAGGAATCGGGGGCGTTCCCAGGTTCCTTTGTAGTTATTGACTAGAATGGCTAAAGACTGAGCCCATTCGTCTATAGTTTTTAAATGGTCCTTATAAGGAACATGTGTGAGATCGAGATAAGTGCCATTTTGTGAAATGGGGAACTTATTAAGGTCATCTTTACGTGTCCAGGTGGCGACGGTAGAAGGGACCGTAGAAAAGTCGTATTTATAAGAAGACGTATAAATTTTAGGTTCAGCGGCTGGTTTAGACTTTTCGTCGTCTGTTTTTTGACCTGAACCAGAGACTTCTTCGGCGGGAAGAAAATCTTCAGTAGGAAAGTCGCCATAGAACGATTCGTCGAGAATTGTATCGGACTGACGTTTCTTGGTTTTACCGTTTGAAGGTTTTCTATTTGAAGGTTTGGGAGCTTCTTCGATAGTTGTCTCGGAAGAAGAGGAAGACGCCGGAAGAGGGTCGGCTTCAATAGTCTCATCTAATTCTTCTGAAGAATTAGATTTGTCTGAAAAGGCATAAATATGCTCGTCGTCAGAAGTGTTTTCTTCGTCAGAGGAACTTGAGGTCTCATTTGGGGTGTAACCAAAGTGAGTAAGTAGATTCTCATTTTGTAAAGAGATTTGTCTCATACGAGTGATTATATGAGCGCTTTCGTCAAACGTGAGTTGGGGATTGACGTATAAAGCTTGCAAGCAATTGAGCTGATCTATGATGCTGTCATAATCTTCTCGGCGATAGGAAGATGAAGAGGGTGTTGAGAAAACTTTAATGTTTTCAACAGTATCTTCATGACCGTAAAACAAAGGTTTGACTTTGTAACGGGTTGGTTTCTTAACAGAGGATTGGTCTGTGGATGTTGGAAGAGTTTCTTCAGAAGGAAGAGTCGAAGCCTGAGATGGAGGATCTGGTGGATCGGGCGGATATAGATCAGACAGTTTAGCTTTTTGTAATTTTGCTAAATCAACAGTCATTTGATTTAGTTGTTCCTGAAGGGCTTTATCAGGAGTAGATGAAAGGGTGAAAATCTGAGTAAGAGTTTCAAGTTTGTCATTCAAGGAGAGTAATCCTTGTTGGACATCATCAAAAGAGGAAGCCATATGGGTGTTGGTTGCCTCTAAATTATGCTGGAAGTCGATCTTCCAGTCCGTAACCATGTCGACAAGGAAGTTGAGTCCTGCTCCGACGTGAGGAAACGAAACGGGTTCGGTTGTATTAAAGTGAGCAATATGACGATAGTTTTCATTTTCGATATCGTGACCTGCAAGGTTTCGTATACAGTTGACAGAGGTAGTGTGTGCCATAGTGATATATTCGTAGATGTTGGATTAACTGTCCTGGTGCCTAAAACCAAAGGTTCCTGTAAGCTGCTTAACAAAGTCACACGGGTCATACAGACATTGACATATAAGCAAAGACAGGATAATCTGGGCTTTTAACAGTAGACAAACATCAGAGATATATATCATAAGCATAAACTAACTGAAAACTTTATTACAGAAAACTTACAGTGGTCCAGATTCGATGTAAGGCTCTGATACCAATTACAGAAAAGAAATGCGGAATATGTTTACAAAGAACCTCAAAAACAAGTGAGGAAAAACAGAGAATGAAAAAAAGATATCCAAAACCATGCTGGGGCTTTGGCTTAAATAGCATTACAAAAGATGAACAGTTCCGGAGAAGATAAGAGCGAATCTTTTCTTTTACTGTTCGAAAAAGGTGTGTCGGCAGCTTTCACTGTTGGTGAATAGTGTGTCGGCAACTTTCGGCTACTTTTGCTGTTGGAAAAAGTAGACAAGACATGCTTCTGTCGTGTGCTAGATTGAAGGTGCAGTCGAGTGGAGAAGCGTTGTCGGTTACCCTTCCATAGCATTGATGATATTATGGAGTTCATATTCATCAAGTGGAGGAGTACTGGCAGGTGATTGTGCATCGGCAATGTCCCATTCAAGATTAAGATGTTCAGCACCATCTTTAACTCGAGAAGGGATGTCGAGTGGAGTCATGCGGACAATATCCTTTAAGAACTCTGTGGCCGTTCTGATTTGGTGTTCGCCATCCATTTCTGTTCCATAGTAACAACGGATGGTAGTGATGAAAAGTCTGCGTCCATCACAACAATAAAAAATGGGTTCTTGGTGGTAATAAGATCCATCGAGAACTCTGCGAGCAGTGTCTTGTAGGTGTAAGAAACTGTGAATCTCAAAATAATAAGGATCAATGCTGTTAGCAAGTTCCTCAGAGTTTAAAAGCTTGCTGTGTTCATATTCGTCATGCCCAGTAAGCTTGAGATACCAGATCTGATATGGTTGAAAGAAACGAGTTTTTTCATAACTTCCAATAGAACTGGAGATCCAGAATGTAAGGTGACGACTGTATCGCCAGTGTTGACTTACTTTGTAAATCATAGATTTTATCATGGCTGGAAAAACTTGATAAGAATCATGAGAGGAAAAGGAAAGTTTATTAACTAATCCCCAGTCAACAGGATCCATAGACCACTCAAGTCCTGGAATGATAAAAAAGTCTAGTTTAAGAACATGTTTACCATTATAGAGGGTATCAAAGGTATTGATATCTTCATGATAGGTGGTATAATAGGTTTTTATTATATCATAATGATTTTCAATCTGTCGGTAGATGAACCGGAAAATATCAGGGGGAAACATATCTCGAGCTTTTTCCAGAAGACAAATACGGTTGATTTTGGCAAACGTATTGTTAGGAAAATCTTGTTCTCCTATTAACTGGGCGAGCTTAAGAAAACAATTTATTTGAGGGAGCGAGAAATCTTTTTCCCAGTCAATAGAAAGACAACTTTGAATGCAGAGCTGTTTAAGCTCCTTTGTCATAGCTGTTTGTTCAGCTATAAGAGCAGTAAGAGAACTCAGGTGTTGCCTGAATTTCTTGTGAGCACCAGTTTTGTGTGCTTTCCAAACAGTATTAATTTCTTCATAAAAATTGTTTGGAAGTCCAGGATCATAGAAATTGTTTATTTCTGTAATCTCAGGAGTTTGTGAAAACATTTTTTGCGAGGCTTTCCCCACATTATAGAAAACTGTTTGGGCTTCTATAAGTGTGTCATAAGCCTTAAAACAAGAACCGGTGAAGGAGCGAAGCTGTTTTTGGCAGTCGATCCAAGTTGCATAAATACCAGGCTGGTGACCTGCAAAAACCACAAACCATTTTTGTGGCTGTGATGGAGATGGTTTGGAACTTGCCTTTTTAGCAATAGTGATCCAACCGTCTTTATCAGGACTTTGCTTAGGAAACTCATCCATCTGTTAGAAGGAGAGAAGAAGAAACATCTTTGTTAGATATTTCTGGAAGTCTGCTTAAGAAATCTGCAAGAAAATTGTTAGCTCCTTTGATATGTTCAATAGCAAAAGAATATTGAGCAATAACATTATACCATTTTAGTCGGCGACCGTCTAAACAATTTCGTTTATTGATTAGAAAGTCTTTGACAGCTTGGTTATCTGTCCGAATAATAAAATCTTCTGGAGCAAGATAAATATGAAAACGTTTGATTGCTAATTTTATTGCCAGAAGTTCCTTTTCATAAATAATATAATTCTGTTCATTTGGTTTAAATTTTCCAGAATTATAACCACAAATGAGCTCAGTTTAGGCTCAAAACGGCAAAAAATGTAAGTTTGCACCAAACATATTTTTGACCCCAAATGCACTTCTAGGCTGAAACGAATATGCACGTAAACATAAAAATGATTTTGAGCGCACAGAAATGGTCTGTGGCTCCCGGAAACGACCGATGCAAAATCCGACCCCCTGACGGCCAAAAAGGCGAAAATGAATTTGAAATGGAAATTTTGAAGACCAAAATTAGCAAATGGTTGGAAATTACCGTTTGGCCCTTGGCCGCATGATAAGCGCCGAATATTGCATATTCAAGCGCCCTTAATTGCATTAGTTAAGTCCATTGTTCGTTTAATTATGTAGATTACTTTCATTTGTATGTTTTTGTGCATTTTCAGGTTTAATTGCAATAAAGGAGGAAGAAGGGTGTTTTGTAGAGTTTTTGAATATCAAGGTGCCAATTCTGAAATTCTGGCAGCAGTGAAGCCCGAACCTTGTTCGCCATTTTGACCTACCAAACTCAATAACTGATTCCATCATAACATGAAAGATTTAGAGCTCTGAATCAGCTTTCCAAATCTTTAAGCGGTTTGTCATTCGGAGTTCGGAGCAAAGAGTTATGATCTTGTTATTAGAGGTGCTCAGAACTGCCTGGCAGCAATGAAAGTCTGCCTTGTTCATCAATTTCGACCAATCACACTTGAGAATTGGATCTCCACCAAAACATAAAGTTTTTAGAACTCTAAATTAGCTTTCTAAATCTTCAAACGGTTCATCATTTGGAGTTCAGAGCACAAAGTTATGGCCGTTTTACCAAAGTAGGTCCGGGCGGAGCAAACCAAGCATAGGGCATTCTGGCCAATTTTCGAGTGCTCGAGGCCTTATTTCGAGTGCTCAAAATTACGGCAGATTGCTTCACGAGATCAGCCACTTGTGCTTAGAAATTTGCTAACTTTGTATGCTCTCTTTATGAGTTGGTTGGGGATGTTTCTTGGAGGAGAGAGAGGGCTTTTTGGGTGGAGTAATATGTCTACAAAAGAGGGGAGCCAATTATGAAATTCTGGCAGCAGTGAAGCTCAATTTTGATTGCCACTTTTGACACAGAACGCTCAAGATTTGGACTTCCATTATAAAATGGCATATTTAGAGCTCTGAGTTAGCTTTCTAAATCTTTAAACGGTTTGTCATTCGGAGCTCGAAGCAGAGAGTTATGGCCTTGTTACCAGAGGTGCGCAGAACTGCCTGGCAGCAATGAAATTCTGCCTTGATCTTCATTTTCGACCAAACATCCTTGAGAATTGGATCTCCACAAACATGAAGTATTTAAAGCTCTGAATTAGCTCTCCAAATCTTCAAACGGTTCGTCATTCGGAGTTCAGAGCGCAAAGTTATGGCCATTTCATCAAAGTAGGTCTAGGCGGAGCAAGTGAAGCATGGAGCTTTTTACACTAAATTCGATTGCTCGAGGCCCTATTTCGAGCATTCGAAATTTGGGCGGAATGCCCTTCGGAAATGGCTCATTTCAGCCCACTTGCACCTTGGTTTCTTCATTTTGTTTTCCTCTTTAATGAAGTGGTTGGAGATGTTGGTTGGTGGCCTCTTGGAGTGGATAAGATATCTAATAAAGGGAAGGAGGCCACACATTGACATTAAGCTTCATTTTTACAAGATAGAGGATAGAGAAGAGAGCAAGAAAGAAGGGTTCTTCAAGCTCCAAAGAGGGTGCACGAAAATGAAGATGAGGATGATGCTTCTTCCTTCTTCTAGCTCACCAATGGGTAACTAAATCTCATCTAGGGAGGTGATGAAACCCCTCCCTTGTAAGCATGTGTTAGTATAGTTTATTTTTGGGGATTACAATGTATTTTTGATAGTCTTTCCATGATCAAGAGCCTCATTTTTGTTGTAATGAATGTTGAATGTTTATAAATGATTATTGTGAGTTATTCATCTTGTCTTGGATGGTTACTTTTCTTAATCATATTGCTTGCACTTCTATGGTGACAATGGAAGTTAGATCATGGAATGATTTTAATGGCATGGAGTTGGAGAACCTAGATAGTTCATGGCTTAGGGTTTCCTTTTGATGGTCTATACTTGATTCTTTGCTTTATGTGCATTCACCATTTAAATTAGGGCTTGATAATCTTTGACTTAGTAAGCATGTTCTAAGCTACATTTTAGTTTAGGTAGTTGATCATGTGAACCTTTGATGGTTTATTCTTGCCTTCCTATTTAAATGAACTTCTTGAGGATATTATAGCAACCTAGTATTGTTATGTATCATGACTATCATATATGTTGTTTTTCCCTTAAATTAATCTTAACCTAGCATGTGTATAGGGATGGAGGTGGATTCATTTCCCTAGCCTTCTTTACTTGTACTTCACTCCCTTGAATTCTTGCAATTTATTGTTTTATGCACTTTTAATTTCCTAGCTTAAGTGACATCCAACAAAACCTCTATAAACCCCTTATCATTCTAAGAACAATTCTAGACACTTAGGTTGCCATAGACTAGTGCAGTCCCAGTGGTTCGACTTACCCAACCAATAGCCCTATTTTACAATGATTCGTGCTATTGCGAAGGTTGATGTTTAATTGACCAATCGATCAATTTTTGGCGCCGTTGCCGGGGACTTGCATACGGTTTAGCAACCAAAGTTTTTGGGTTAAACTTAGTGTGATTGTTAATATTGTGTTTTGTGCATATTTCTCGTGTGGTTTAACCATTTTTATGTTGTAAGATTCTAGGGACTCGACTTTCGCCGTGGGAACGCTAGCAAAGTGTAAGTCTAGAGGACCCTAGGTAAGCTTCTTGACCTTTTAGTTTCGCATAATTATATTTTGTGCATGTGTTAAGCTTAGAAGTAGTTAAGTTATTTGTAAGCCCTTGTTGAGGCTATATTATTGTTTTAATTTTGTGTTCAAGCATCGGTCCTTGTCGTGGCCATTTATTCTCTGTCTTGATAATTAAGGAGAAAGGGAACATCGTATGTGGAGTTGTGGTTGATGAATTGCTTTGTTGAGTATATGCTTTGTTGTTGATGTTCGGTCGTAGGTCACTTTCCTTACCTACAATCGATTCTCCCATTGATATTAACTTTCTTGAAAGAACTCTTAGACGGAACCCTAGGGAACCTACTCTTATACGGGATCTTGAAATTGAATTTAATACAATGGGGGATAATATAGGAAATCCGGGGAATGAAAGGGCTGAAATTCCTAATATCGAGCCAATGACTCTTAGAGATCATTTCATCCCTACCACCTATGCTTCTCCATCTTGCATAGTGATGCCAAACATCGATGCAGCTCAATATGAGATCAAATCTAGTACCATCCAAATGCTTCCATCTTTTCATGGTTTTGATAATGAAGATCCATATAAGCATCTCGATGAGTTCCTTGAAATCTGTTCGACCATCCGGTTGAGAGGATTTCCTGAAAATGCACTCCACATACATCTTTTCCCATTCTCCCTAAAGGATAGGGCAAAATATTGGTTGAACTCCCTCGCTCCCAACTCTATTACTTCTTGGGCTCAATTGCAACAAGAATTTCTTAAGAAGTATTATCCGGTGAGTAAAACCAACCAAATGAGGCGTTCCATTCTAAGCTTTTCACAAGTTGATGGAGAACAACTCCACGAGACTTGGGAAAGGTTACAAGATTTTCTTCGGAAGTGTCCTCATCATTTGATCCCAAAATGGCAATTAGTGCAAGCTTTCTATGCTGGCTTGACCGACACCCATAGATTCATGGTTGACTCTTCTTGTGGTGGGATGTTTATGTCCCAGAATGCGGATGAGGCTTGGACCTTACTTGAGAATTTGAGTGAAAATTCACTTCAACACAATTCTCGTAGGGCTCCAACCTCAACCACTCCAAAGAACACCAATCCTTGTCAACAAAAATCAATAAGGGAGGAATCATCTCAAGTGGATGCCATTGCTCATAAATTCTACCAATTGATGGCACCACATCTTCCCCCTTCATTGTCTTAAAATTCGGCAAGTTCGGTTTGTGCTTCATGTACTAGTCCATTCCATCTCTCGGAAGATTGCCCCACACCGGAGCAATTTCCCAATCCCAACCAAGAGCAAGCTAATGCCATGTTCTCAAGGCCCGGGCATAACCCGTATTCCAATACATATAATCCAGGTTGGAGGGACCATCCGAATTTTTCGTGGAGGCAACAAGCCCCACAAAATTCCCAACTTCAAAATCAAGAGCCTCAAAATCAACCCTCTTCTCAATATCAAGGTAGGCCTTTTCAAGCCTCTTCAAGCTACCAACCTCCATACAACCCAAATGTCTCCACTCAACCTCCTGTGAATCCAATTGATGAGATAGTGGCTGCAAACAAGCAAATGATGGAATCATTAAATGTGCAAATGATGGAATCATTAAACAAGAAATCATGGATTCCAACAAGCATCTCTTGACATCCTTGCAACCTACTCTCCAAATGGTTTACTCTCATACTCAATCCATAGCTAGGCTCGAAAATCAAATGGGACAAATAGCTAACCAAGTGAACCAACTTCTTCAAAAAGACAAGGGTAAGCTTCCCGCTCAACCATTTGAAAATCCTAGAGGAATGCATGTGATTGATGAAACCCCTCCTCCGAGTGGGCTGACTCATGAACAAGTTCAAGCTATCACCACCCTTCGGAGTGGTAGAGTGGTTGACAACAAGGTTGATGGAGACACAAGTAAGAAAAACCCTCCTTTAAAAAATCCGAATTCAAGCTCTTCTTGTCCAAATACCATTCACGGAAAGCCCACTCATGTCACCCCAAATGTGAAAACTTCTTATGAGCCAAAAGCTCCATTTCCTCAACGTCTCCAAGAGTCGACACATTTTGGGAATAAGAATTGCAAAATTCAAGACATGTGGGAAGTTTTCAGGCAAGTAAAGATCAATCTTCCTCTCTTGGATGCTATCAAGCAAATTCCTTCCTATGCAAAATTCCTTAAGGATTTGTGCACTCAAAAGCGCACTTCCAGAAGTCATTTACCAAAGAAAGTGAGGTTAACCGAAAATGTTAGTGCGATCATTCAGCACAGCACTCCTCCAAAGTATAAGGATCCGGGTGCCCCCACAATCTCTTGTGTCATTGGTGACAACAAAATCGAGAGGGACCTCCTTGACTTAGGAGCTAGTGTGAATTTGATTCCATATTCGGTTTACCTACAACTTGGTTTGGGAGATCTTAAACCAACTCCGATAGTATTGCAACTTGCTGATAGATCTATTAAGCAACCACGGGGAATCATTGAAGATGTTATCATAAAGGTGGATAGGTTCTACTTCCCGGTAGACTTCGTGGTTCTTGATACAGAACCAGTCCACGACCCAAGAAAACACATTCCCATAATTCTCGGACGTCCTTTTCGAGCTACAGCTAATGCTTCTATTAACTGTAGAACCGGATTGATGGATATCTCTTTTGGGAATATGAATGTTAAGCTCAATATTTTCAATGCTGTGCATCTTTCTCTGGATGAGAGTGAGTGTTTTGCAATCACTATTGCTGATGAACTCATTGAAAATCCAATTCCACCTCCTTCAACGGAGGATCCCCTACAAGCTTGCTTGGTCTACTCTGATTTTGAGGATTTTGATGAGGAAAAATCCATTCGGGAAGTCAACTCCTTGCTTGATATTCCATCACCATTTTCCTCTCCTTTATGGGAAGCACCAAATCCATCTCTATCTTGGGATTGTCCATCTCCTTCCATTTCTTCACCGGAGTTACCTCAACATTTTGAAGGTGAACCACCGGACAAGGGTAAGGAGAATGTTGGCAAGTTGCTGGAAATTCTTCCAATCATTCCGGCACAATCTAGAATCACCCCAACCCCACCCTCTCGGCATCTTGCATGCACCATCAACTTCCACCACCTCAACCCACAAACTAATCTCTCGGCATCTACACACACCAACACCATGCAACCCCCATGCATGCCCCTCTCGGCATCCTCTATTTTCCCAACCATCCAACTAACCTCACCAAACTTCCTCATCTCACCCCACCATGCATGCCACCATCTCTCTCTCGGAACCTTCACTCCCTAACCACCCACCACCCTTCACACTCAATCAACCCCATCCTCAATTCCTCCACAACACCCTCATGCATGCCATTAAAAAAAAAAAAAAAAAAAAAAAAAAATGGCACACTTTTGGCATTCTTTTGCTATCTATTTTAAACTTGTGGCTAATGTCTGCATTTGTGTTTTGTTTGGATTTTTATCTTGCACTACAATTCAGGTTAGTGTTTTTAATTCTGTTTTGATTTTTCTTAAGAGCCTATGCTTTTACATGTGTATATTAGTTGTGTTTTGCTAGGTCTTCATGTCCAAGTTTGGGGGAAGCACTTGCACATTCACATAGATGGAAACCTTTGCCTTCCTCACTCCGCTTGGTATTATTGTTCTTTAACCCTCTCTGTTCTTATTTTCATTTACTTGTCTTCTCACATTGAGGACAATGTGAAATTTAAGTTTGGGGGTGCATTTATGCATTTTTGGTTTTGCATTTTTGCTAAGCAATGATATTGTAATTTGAAACCTGTTGGAGATGAAGCATATGTTTAATACCTTGTGTATAGAAGCAATTGTGACATTTTTGAAAATAAAGAAAAATTTGAGTTGAAATGATCATGTAGATTTAAATTAGTCTGTATAAATGTCTCAATTAGATTCTCGCTGGATTTGACACTCTTTTAAGCTTCACAATGCACAGATGCACATTGGAAACTTAACTGTGAGGCATGCAACTTGATTGACCTTGATCTTGGCCTAGTTAATCTGATTTGATGAACCTAATGGATGAATACTTTTGGCATGAATCTAAAAAAAAAAAAAAAAAAAAAAAAAACTGAGAAGGAAAGAAAATAATGACTAGTTGACGTTCGTAGCCTTTCCAACTTGAGCTATTAAGCCCTAGGAGTGTCTTTACACTTAACACCCTAAAGCCATCTGGTTTGGGAGATGTTGGCCTAACGCTTGCTATAGGAGTTGGTTAGAAAGCTTAAAGGACTTAAACATTGCATGGTCATTCAAAAAAATTGTAATAAACATGGTTCGTAGCCTTTCCAACTTGAGCTATTAAGCCCTTTGGAGTGTCTCTACACTTAACACCCTAAAGCCGTCTGATTTGGGAGATGTTGGCCTAACGCTTGCTACAGGAGTTGGTTAGAAAGCTTAAGGGACTTCAGCATTGCACAACCATTCTATGTTTCACTTATGAGTTGCAATAAATTGTCAACAAGCAATAAAAGTTGTCTGGTAAATAAAATCATGCCTTAGGGACCTCATTTAAAGGGGAATTCAATGATTTGAAAACTTGTGCTTTGGAATTGGAAAAGAAAGTAAAAGCCGCATGTTGAGAATCCAATTCACTTTCACTGAAGCTAGAGTTGATTTTCATTCAAGAGATGATAATTGAGTTATTTATATAGACTTTGATGTTGATGCATGTATGTGGAAATGTATTTAGCCAATTTTTGTATCAATGCTTCATATATGCAAGGTAGTTTTCCCAATGACCCCATCTCCAGTTTTTGTCTGTTTCAAAGTGTATTTGAGCTATGTATCTATCTCATTTTACCATGGATGATATTTTTGTAGTAGCATGCCCATGGTTGTCTTTTCATTAAGTTTTTCATTGAAGTTTTGCTAAGGGACTAGCAAAATGTAAGTTTGGGGGTGTGATAAGCGCCGAATATTGCATATTCAAGCGCCCTTAATTGCATTAGTTAAGTCCATTATTCATTTAATTATGTAGATTACTTTCATTTGTATGTTTTTGTGCATTTTCAGGTTCAATTGCAATAAAGGAGCAAGAAGGGTGTTTTGTAGAGTTTTTGAATATCAAGGTGCCAATTCTGAAATTCTGGCAGCAGTGAAGCCCGAACTTTGTTTGCCATTTTGACCTACCAAACTCAAGAACTGGACTTCCATCATAACATGAAAGATTTAGAACTCTGAATCAGCTTTCCAAATCTTTAAGTGGTTTGTCATTCGGAGTTCGGAGCAAAGAGTTATGATCTTCTTATTAGAGGTGCTTAGAACTGCCTGGCAGCAATGAAAGTCTGCCTTGTTCTTCAATTTTGACCAATTAGACTTGAGAATTGGATCTCCACCAAAATATAAAGTTTTTAGAACTCTGAAATAGCTTTCTAAATCTTCAAACGGTTCATCATTTGGAGTTCAGAGCGCAAAGTTATGGCCATTTTACCAAAGTAGGTCCGGGCAGAGCAAACCAAGCATAGGGCATTCTGACCAATTTTCGAGTGCTCGAGGCCTTATTTCGAGTGCTCGAAATTAGGGCAGATTGCTTCACGAGATCAGCCACTTGTGCTCAGAAATTTGCTAACTTTGTATGCTCTCTTTATGAGTTGGTTGGGGATGTTTCTTGGAGGAGAGAGAGGGCTTTCTGGGTGGAGTAACATGTCTACAAAAGAGGGGAGCCAATTATGAAATTCTGGCAGCAGTGAAGCTCAATTTTGATTTCCACTTTTGACCCAGAAAACTCGAGATCTGGACTTCCATTATAAAATGGCATATTTAGAGCTCTGAGTTAGCTTTCTAAATCTTCAAACGGTTTGTCATTCGGAGCTCGGAGCAGAGAGTTATGGCCTTGTTACCAGAGGTGCGCAGAACTACCTGGCAGCACTGAAATTCTGCCTTGATCTTCATTTTCGACCAACCATCCTTGAGAATTGGATCTCCACCAAAACATGAAGTATTTAAAGCTCTGAATTAGCTCTCTAAATCTTCAAACATTTTGTCATTCGGAGTTCGGAGCATAAAGTTATGGCCATTTTATCAAAGTAGGTCTGGGCAGAGTAAGTGAAGCATGGAGCTTTTTACACTAAATTCGAGTGCTCGAGGCCCTATTTCGAGCAGTCGAAATTTGGGCAGAATGCCCTTCGGAAATGGCTCATTTCAGCCCACTTGCACCTTGGTTTCTTCATTTTGTTTTCCTCTTTAATGAAGTGGTTGGAGATGTTGGTTGGTGGCCACTTGGAGTGGATAAGATATCTAATAAAGGGAAGGAGGCCACACATTGACATTAAGCTTCATTTTTACAAGATAGAGGAGAGAGAAGAGAGCAAGAAAGAGGGGTTCTTCAAGCTCCAAAGAGGGTGCACAAAAATGAAGATGAGGATGATGCTTCTTCATTCTTCTAGCTCACCAATGGGCAACTAAACCTCATCTAGGGAGGTGATGAAACCCCTCCCTTGTAAGCATGTGTTAGTATAGTTTATTTTTGGGGATTACAATGTATTTTTGATAGTCTTTCAATGATCAAGAGCCTCATTTTTGTTGTAATGAATGTTGAATGTTTATAAATGATTATTGTGAGTTATTCATCTTATCTTGGATGGTTACTTTTCTTAATCATATTGCTTGCACTTCCATGGTGACAATGGAAGTTAGATCATGGAATGGTTTTAATGGCATGGAGTTGAAGAACCTAGATAGTTCATGGCTTAGGGTTTCCCTTTGATGGTCTATACTTGATTCTTTGTTTTATGTGCATTCACCATTTAAATTAGGGCTTGATAATCCTTGACTTAGTAAGCATGTTCTAAGCTACATTTTAGTTTAGGTAGTTGATCATGTGAACCTTTGATGGTTTATTCTTGCCTTCCTATTTAAATGAACTTCTTAAGGATATTATAGCAACCTAGTATTGTTATGTATCCTGACTATCATATATGTTGTTTTTCCCTTAAATTAATCTTAACCTAGCATGTGTATAGGGATGGAGGTGGATATATTTTCCTAGCCTTCTTTACTTGTACTTCACTCCCTTGAATTCTTGTAATTTATTGTTTTATGCACTTTTAATTTCCTAACTTAAGTGACATCCAACAAAACCTCTATAAACCCCTTATCATTCTAAGAACAATTCTAGACACTTAGGTTGCCATAGACTAGCGCAGTCCCAGTGGTTCGACTTACCCGACCAATAGCCCTATTTTACAATGATTCGTGCTATTGCGAAGGTTGATGTTTAATTGACCAACCGATCACCGCACTTCATGCATGATTAATGAGATCCTATGGAAGAATCAAAATGGAACTCCCACACTCGATGCAAACATAGTGAGACAAAACTTAACATTTTTTCAATATTCTCATAATATTTCATGAAGTCAAAACTATATAGAATACAAATACATGTCATTGGCCTCCGGCCTCATCTTACACATGTCAAATACATTGTAAGGAGTGCACTCATGTACACATTACATGTTTAAATTCAAGTATACATATTTTGACATATAAGGCTACAAATGGCTTTTCAAGCCAACCTTTACAAGAAATGAAAATCTTCAAGTCCACCAATCATCCAAGCATGACGAGAATCGCAACCTTGATTCTTGTACCTGAAATATGCCCCAGTATCGTAGGGGTGAGTAACATAAAGCTACTCGTAGGAAATGAGTATGCATCGACCTACGTTTTACAAGTCTACATGATTTAATTATTGTGGTTCATTCCACCTAACGTCTATGTTAAAGGTGAGACTCAAGGAGTATCCTAGCTACCTAGGATCATTTCTAACATCAACCACCTCATTCATGCAATTTTAGCAACATAGGGTCATGCTTACACAAAGCAACAACATAGGAGCATGCTTACACAAAGTAACAACATATAGATTCTCAAGGTAATCAACTTGAAGTCTAAAATGCAACATCAACTAAATATAACAATTTAGCATAATTAGAATATCTAATACCACACATCAAGGCATAGGTTCTCTAGGTTATCAATTAGAAATCTAAAAGTGTGAAATCAACTAAATATATCAATTTAGTATGGATGTACTTAACAACATCAAAATGATTCATTAAAATCATAAACATGGATGTACTTAACAACATCAAAATCGCCAATAACCAAAACCACAAGTTATAATATAAACAGGATTGTTAACTTGGAATTGAATGCAAAAACAAATAATGGAAGACTTAGGCATCTAAGCTCGGAATTCTGCCGAGACCTCAATGGTTATTCCGGGCATTAACCCGCAGGGAAGACCACCTTAAGTGTGCACTATCTCAATGACTTAGAGGACTCACGTCCCCGTACTAGAGCCAAACCCTAGCCATCTCAACTCAACAATGTTCCAAAATTCCAAAATTAAACTAAATAAGTTCATAACTTATACATAACTTATATAATGCATGAAAACACCTTCCATGCACAAGTAGGCTGAAACCACACAATCCATGCCTTAGAGTTTCAATTCTAAAATGACATACATAATGTCAATTACAAAGTGTGCAATTCATTACACATGGCATCAATATATTCTATAAAGAAAACATGTTCTCATGAATATAAATATAACAACAAAGTCGTCCAATGCTCAAAACACAATCAAGTGAATACATAACAAGTTCAAGTCCATGATTTGAATACAGAAACAATTTCTAAAATACCAATAGATCCATGGAGCCATTAGATAGAATTTAATTAAACAAAGTAATTAAATTCTCTAGATTTCAAATAACTTCAAATTAATATATGTTAAGCAACATATCATGGTCTTTACATATATCAAATCAAAAGTGCAAGATAAGCAAGATATCATCAAATAGAATTTAATTAATTTAAATCAATTAAATCTCTAGATTTCAAAAGTTGTCCGAATGATCTCAAATTAATTTATATTAAGCACTAAGTCATGGTCATACCATATATCAAGTCTAAGATGGATTACAAGCAAAACACAATTTACTAGAATTTAAACCAAATTAAATCCATTTAATCTCTAGATTTGAAAACTCATCTAAATCAACCCAAATTAATATATATCAAAGATCAACTCATGGCCATGCCATTTTCCAAGTCTAAAATGAATTATAAGCAAACTACCATTAATCATAATTTCTCAAATTAATACACTACATGCATACAAGTTGTATAAGCATCAAAAACATACAAGACAACAAACATATAACCCTATAACATTCCCTACCTCACTAGAGAAGTGTCTCTCTAGAATCCAAGACAAAATCAACACAAAATGGCAAACCTTCTAGGGTTATGAAGAGGATGATGAGGGGAACAAAATGTATTCCTAAGTTTAAGCTTGGAAGTCAATGGAAGGCTCTCAAAAATCAAGGTCAAAGCTTAAAGCTTTAGGCTCCGTCCATGGAGGCTAGGGTTTTCTTTACAAAAGAGGGAGGAAATGAAAAATGATCAAGATGAAATGTAAGTGGAGGGGATAGAGATCCTCCACTAACTATGTGCTCTTACACTACCTCTCGCACACACACACTAATGCAAGATCAAATTGTGAGCCTACACTTGTCACAAATCCAAAGCTCCATCCTAGGCTAAATCTCAAGCCTACACTTGTCAATCATCTAAGCCAACAAGTGCACCAATCCTAGGCCAACAAGTGGTTAAATCTCCACCATCCACATGTCCTTATCCAAGGCCTCAAAGTGTTTCCACACACATGTTAACAAGTGGACCAATGAGAGTGTGACACTTGTCACACTTTCCGGAAATTGCAAAAAAATCCTTTTTGAAAATATCTTCCAAATTAAATTACAAAATGGTCCCTAAGACGAAAAATAATTACTTTACAGTAATTACACAAAACCCCTAAAGTTTAAAAAATTACAAAAAAGTCATGCATTTATACCCTTTACAAGAAAAGTAAGCACTTAGCATGCTTTTCTACAAAAGTGAAAATACACATAGTATGGAATTTAAATATCGTGGATGCATACAAAACCGGAGTCGAATCCGAACACAAAAAGTGAGGTTATGCCAACAAAGTGACAACCGAGAAAAAGACGAAAGTGAATAGTGTCACAAAAGTGAAAATATGAAAATGACTCGGTCCTCAAAGGAAGTCATCAATCCAAGGAAAAGAGTCTCAGAAACCGTTCCCGAGTACTCAAGATGACACTAAGTGACGAGAAACTGAACTCAGAAAGGAAAAGATTAACGGAAAAAAAATATCCGTGAAAATCTGAGAAAAGGAAAGGAAGGAAAATGACCGGGTTATAACAAAAAAGATCTGACCATCTTAGAGAATCGATCATGGCTAATGTTAATGGTACCACATTTCAGGAAGGTCAGTCTAACCGCTGACCTCTTTGGTTTGATGGAACTAACTACAATTATTGGAAGAATAGAATGAAAGATTTTCTTTAGGCTGTAGACTATCAGATCTAGCATGTCATAATAAATGGAGCCTATGAGCCCAAGAAAGAAGTTTACAAAGTAAACAAGCCTAAGGAGATGAGTGAATGGAATGAAGCTGACTACAAACTCATCTCCATTAATGCTAGGGCAAAAGTAAATTTAAATTGTGCACTTAGTCAAACCGAATATAATAGAGTCTCTACGTGCAACACTGCCAAAGAAATTTGGGATAAACTAGATGTTACTTATGAAGGTACCTCTGAAGTCTGTGAATCTAGGATTTATTTACTCATGCATCAATACGAACTATTTTTTATGAATATGTACACAATTTAACCTTTAAATGTCAACTATAAATATCACTTTTGAATTACTGATATTAATTTCTTCCTAATATCTCCTCCACTATATGTAATGACCCGGTTATTTCCTTCATTTCCTTTTTCCTCAAAATTTCACGGATGAATTTTTTTCATTGAAATTTCTTTTCTTAGTTCAGTTTCTCGTCATGTAGTGTCGTCTCGAGTGCTCGAAAATGGTCTCTGAGACTCTTTCCTTTGGATTGACAACTTCCTTTAAGGACCGAGTCATTTTCACATTTTTCGTTTTCTTACACTATTCACTTTTCGTCCTTTTCCCTATTTTGTCTTTTCCCCGTTTGTCACTTTATTGGCATAACCTCAATTTTTGTGTTTGGAGTTGGTTTTTGACTTCATGTATCTTCATTCTAAGTGGTTTCCATGAAATACATATCTTTACTTTTGTAGGAAAGTACTCTGGCTACTCCTGGTGTCCAAGGGGTATGGATGCAAAGTTCTTCAGAAATATTTTTATTTCTTGGGGTGTTTTTTGTAAATATATTTAAGAGCTATTTTATTTCAGAAGTTTTTAAGAAAATATTTTTGGAAGATATTTTCATTCTGGGTCATTAGTGCAGTTTTCACTTTTTGGAGGGGCCATTGTGTAATTAATAAAAGTTATTGTAAAAATGACTTTTTTTAGCCTGGATCCTCGTACGGGATTCATTTTCACTTTTTATCGAGTCGTGTACTCTTAGAATTTCCTTCTGGTCATTTTTTCCCAGTTTTAGGGTTTCTGACCCTAATTACCGCCGAATTTGTTCGGGACATAACTTTTTGTTCGAGACTCGGTTTTTAATGATGTTTCTTCCATTATTCGTATTTTCTCATTTTAATTCTTTTTTGTTTATAGAGTTTTGCCATTTGAGCTTGTATGCTCAAATTCCACTTTTCCAGACTCGGCGGGGCCCTTTCGGGGCACTTTTAGGGTTTTCCTATAAAAGGGGGGTGAGACATTTCATTTTTGACCTTCTCCTCTCTTCATGCACGACCAGCAGCTGCCATGGCAGCCTAAGGGGGGCTGCCACCCTCTTCTCTCAATTAAACCTTATTCCCTTTGTTAAAAGTCATAGTGCCTTTGCATTTTGTGTTTGTCTTGATGATGCGCATCTTTCCCCTTTATTAGAACCCGTTTTTGCCAAATTTTGAGTTCGGGTTTGAGGTCAAGTTAGGATTTTGGTAGGTCCTTTTTGGAGTATAATGTTCACGGCGTTGTTCCCAACAAAACCCCAAAGTATTGTCGAATTCGGAACCGTTTCATTTTGGTGGCTTTTGAGATTTTCATCTCAAATTAAGGTAGGGGATGTCTTAGCTTTATATTAATTGTATTGATAG
Organism: Cornus florida; assembly: GCF_030987335.1. NCBI lineage: Eukaryota > Viridiplantae > Streptophyta > Magnoliopsida > Cornales > Cornaceae > Cornus > Cornus florida. The sequence continues at coordinate 79,398 of NW_026775865.1, read as the reverse complement.
TTTTATAAGCATATACAACTTGTGAGCATGCCTTTGTTCAAGATCTAGAATTTAATTTAATTATTTTCTATGTTTAAGATTTAATTCTCATGATGGTAGGCACCTTGGAATTAAATTGTAGCATGCTAGTAAATTAGGCCTTAGTATATTTATCAACATATATTAAATTGGAAGCATTTGAATAAGAATTGCAAATTTTATTTAATATTTATCTTTTATGAAAGTTTAATTCACATAGTTGTATCAAGTATGAAATCAACTTGTAATGTGATATTAAAGTAGGCCTTGGTGAGTTCTTTAACATATGTTAATTTAAGGATATTTGGAGTTGTTTAAAAATCTAGAGAAAATTAATTAATTTTATTTTAAGTGTTGTAGTCACATAAATTGATTTTGGGTAGAATATATGTGAAGACCATGTTATGTCCTTTTACATATATTAATTTGAGCCTAATTGGAATTTATTTGAAATCTAGAGACTTTTCAAGTTAGGGTGATGATCTCATGAAATGTAGTGCAATAAATTACCTTGTGAGCATATTACTAATTAGATGTAGAATTAGTACTTGGGGTATCTTAAAATGGTAATTGGACTTAACATGATATGTGATATGACTGTCTTGAATAACTTGTTTAAATATATCTTGTGTAGGTATATAGCTTGTTAGAATATCACAATTGTTTACCTTGAAAGCTTGTTGCTAAATTGAAGCTTATTTAGTACTTATGGTTTATGATGGTAATTTGGTTCAATTGTTGTAAAATATTCTTACTTTGGGTATAAATTGCATATTGAGGGCATGACATGTCATATGCTATATAGATTTGAATTCAAGGACATGGTTTGTATGGATTCAACCTTACTTGTGCATGGAATGTGGTAACTTGCATTTAATTTTGTATAAGTTTTGAACTTATTAATTTTGGAAAACTTGTGAGGACATAATTTATGTGATGGCTAGGGTTTGGCTTTAGTACGTGGACAAGTGTCCTCTAAGTCATAAGTGCGCACTAGGTGGTACCTTGTGGGTCGTAATTACCCGAAAATACTTTCTTGGTCTAGCGACCGCATGTTTTAGTCTTTCCACTATTTGATTTCGCATTTATGTTCAAGTTGTTAATTATGGATTACTTGTAGCTTGAGAATTGATGTTTGCTTTAGATATTTGAATCATATTTAGTATACTTGAACTTGTATACTTGCTCTGTGAGTTTAAATTTCATTTAGTATACTTGTGCCATGTATATTTGTCTTATGTGTATTTTGTTTAGCTTATTATATTTGTGTTTGTATACTTGATTTATGAGTACTCTATATATGTTAAATACTTGTGTATGTGTGTTAGATATTGCTTATCTTGTTTAACATGATTTAGGGTACTTTAACATGTATGCTTGTATATCGTGTATCATGTTTTTATACGGTTTAGTGTACTTGAGCATGTGTACTTGTATGCTGTGATTCATTTCGATTGCATGAGTAGCTTAGGATGATCCCTGAGTCTCACTTGACATAGACATTAACTAGCATGAGCCCCTTTAACATGTTTCACTTTAAGTTAATAGAATTGTAAAATGCTAGGTCGATGCATACTCATTTCCTACGAGTAACTTTATGTTACTCACCCTGAAGTTACTAGTGATTTGTTTTAGGTATGAAGGCTTGGTTCGTGATGCTCATCATTCCTTGGATGACTTGTAGGTTTTAAAATTCCCATTTCATGCAAATGTTAACATGAAATGTCATTTTGTAGTTTTATATATCAAAACTTGTATCCTTGATTTCAAATATGTAATGTGTACCTAAGTACACTTTTTGGATGCTTATTTTGTATGTATGACATGAGGCAAAGGGCCATTAATTCTAAAGTTTACAAATATGTTTTTAAAACTTGAGATTTTAATACTTGGTACTATTCATCAACTTTTTTTTTGAAAAATGTGTCAACCGATCCGAAACTTCTGGGGGTCTTGTAAGTGTATTTTAAGATTTCATTTTCAATTTAGGCAATTTAAAAAGCTCCCGAAGCCCCATTTCCTTTCCTTTGGCAGCAGCTCGGAAATATTTTAAACTTCTTAACTTAATTTTATGGGGGGTATTATGGGCATTTTATAGTGCATTTTCTTTATTTCCATCCTCATTATCGGGTAGAAAACTTATTTTTTTTTTTGGGGGGGGGGGGGGGGGGTTTCTTCTTTATGTTTTTCCATAAAAATTCGTTTGATGGCCCGTTTTTGCTCTCAGTTGCGGATAGATCCTGTAGCAGCTTTTTGACCATCTTGACCTCTTCTGATCTAGGGGTAATTTGGGTATTTCACATTGAGTTTTTTTCGTTTTGCTTTGCGCTGTCTGTTAGAAACTCGATTTTAGGGGGGTTTCTTCTTCATGTTTTTCTAGAAAAAGTCGTTTCAGACTTTTCCGCGGTGTGCTTGGTGGCACCCGAATCTATAGTTTTAAAAATAACTATTTTGCCCTTGGGGCTATTTTTGCTCAGTTTTTCTTGTTTTCTGCTTCTTTTTTGAGTTCTGTGACTTCACGGGAAGTCATGAATGTGTTTCGGGAATGATATACATTCAAAGGACGTCATTTCCATATAAAATGACTATTTTGCCCTTGAGGGCTTAATTGTTATTTTTCCGATCTTTTGCTTTCGCGTCAGTTCTTGTTGAGTTCCACGACCTCATGGAAGGTCATCAAAGTGTCTTAGAGGTGTGTTGTGCCCTGGGAGACCGTTGTCTTATTTCTTGCTTCCACATTCTGGATTCGTTATCGGATCTACGTTCGGTTCATCATAGGACGCGCTGGCCTAAAAACCAGAGCCGTCACACAATATTCCTTATAGGCGGCATATTGTTGTCCCAAAACAATAGTATACCCCAAAATATTTTCCTTCCCACATTTTGTTTCTTAGACTTTTGAATTAAAAAAAATTAATTTGTTCCCAATATCACCTCCACTTTAGGCCTTGCTTGTATTACGAGATACTACTATAAAATATAATTTCCACCTAAACATGTTAAATATGTACACATCTTATTGAACCTTTAAATGCCAATTATGTTAATTGGAAACATTAATCCTGGTTCACGAGTTGGTGGCGTCGGTGGTTGTTGTCGCACTCCAAACCCAAAGTTTATGCAATGTGGCCAAGTTTTACATTTAAAAATTGCCACTACTACCTTTCACTAAAAATAAAGCTAGGGCAAGTAGGGATCGTCCCAAGGGATTGAGGGTCGCACTAGGTTGATGAATCAAAATTAGGGTTAGTAGGTCGAGTGATCAAAATAGTGGTTGGTTGGTTGAATTAAACTAGATGCAAATTAAACTAAATAAACAATAATACAATAGAGAGAATAAAAGAGAGAGAGATCATGGGGTTTAGAGATCACCACTAAGCATAGCTTTTCTACACCCTTAATGAATGATTAATGAGGGGAAAAACATGTATTGCAACAAAGTGTGTGTGTGTGTGGTTGTTCCAACAAGCATGAATGACAAATTAAGCATATATTGTCTAAAGAATATGGTGGATAGCACAACATATGAAATTAAGCCATTAATCCTTTCTTTAAGCTCACAATCCAAACACACCATAAGGTTAGAAATATATGTTACTTGCTTTCATATGTATGGAACATCAACAACAAGCATGGATTGTCTTCCCATTTAACAACTAAACTACAACTAAGCTAATGACATGCAATTAAGCTAATTAAACTAAGGGAGAGGTGCAATCCATCAAAAAATGAGTATGAACCATCAAATAAACCACAAGAACATGACATTAAGCACTATGTCTTGACAACCTCTAGATCTATAGCATCAATAAACATAGACATGTATCAATAACACAAGAAATAGAGACAAACACATGAACATCTATTCTAGCATACATAGACATATGGATAGAATGAAATGATCAATTGGAAGCATTAAACCACATAAATCATTGAATAAACAAGATCTATATATATGAAAATGTCAAGACATGAATCAGAATACAAATCCCCTCAAAAATACATAAATCAAGAAGTAGAAAGCATGCTTAGGGCTAACTCTAGCCCAAAGAGGATGTCTAGCCACTCATGGATGATGTCCTCCAACCCTCAAGGGCAAGCTCCATGGAAGTAATCTGCTCCTTGGTTGATGAAGAGTCTCCAATGATGTCTCTAGCCTCCTCTTCTCCTTTTCTTCCTCACTAAGTATTATCTTCTAAGTATATCAAAGGTATCTCCTCTCTCAAAAAGTGGCTCATATTCCTTATATAGGTAGGTCAAAAATCACCCCAAATGAGCTGGGCTCGTACACCAATAATCCTCAAATGATTGGATATGAGACAACTTTTAATGAGCTGGAATTTGGATTTTTCTCGGGATTTGGGAGGTTCGATCGATCAAACTTGACCTTGGATCGATCGAACATGGCTGAGATCTATCGAACTGAAGCTGGATCTATCCTCAATGGCGGCGCCTTTTTGGATAAAAACAAATCTGAGATATTTTGAAGATATTTTTGGGAAAAGGACAAAAGTGGTTGGTAGGATGGTACAGCTGGATAAGATCAATCATTTAGATAAGGATAAGATGGTTCGATCAATCAAAAATGAGGTTGGATCGATCGAACTTTGAGATTTTTGAATAGGAACAAACATGGCTCAAATCCATCTTGAAATGTTGAGATTGATGAAAGTTGGATCGATCGAACTTTTCTTGAGATCGATCGAAGTTGCTGAAATTCCACCTTTTGCTTCCTTTTGCTCTACTTTGCTCCTTTCTTTGAATCATCCCAGAATTGCTTCATTTCTGCTCTTATTTGGCTGAGTTAGCTTATTTTGGGGATAAGTACCTGAAAATGGAAATAACACGAAATCAATACAAAATGATAAAATAAGATAGATAAAGGTCCTAGAATATCTAAGCTTAAAGGGTTTAAATACGTAATTTTCGGCACTCATCACACCCCCAAACTTAAATATTGCTAGTCCCTAGCAATGAACTACAAGTAAAGGAATGAAATGAACAACTATACAACTATGATTCTAGAAAGTAATAAATGGATAACGCCACTTTCGTAGTATATGCAACAAGCCTTTTAAACCCCTAGGTTACCCTTAGTAAACGAGTAAAGTCTCGTGAGGGTTTTCAGAAATGATACCCACAAACATTAAACTCATTCTTTCAAAAGAGGCACCAATATTGCAAACAAGCATTGGGAAAAAACTACCTCAAATATGCAAATTTTCAAATATTTCTAAGCAATTCCCAAAATATCAACATCAAGCAAGCAAGTATGGTCCTTCACACATCAAGAAAATGATTATGCAAATCAAAACAACTCTAGAATCCTTTTTGAGTGGACTGTTATCAAATATGTTGCTATCTTAGCCAACTAAAGAAATGATCACATCATTACCCTCAAACTAGAACACAAATCTAATACCGATCATCAAGACAAAAAGTAGACCTTTTATTAAAGCTTTATTGTTCTAGGTACGCTTATTCTTTCCACTCGAATTTATTTATTTATTTTTTTGTAGGATCAAAGATGAAAGTATGGTGCAATGTGTTGATCTATTAAGCTTTCTAGCGATCCATGAGGTCGAGCGTTAGGTCAATGACTCCCAAACCAGACGGCTTTAGGGCACTAGGTGTTCAAACATCCCTACGGACTTACAAGCTCAAATCAACTAGGTTATAAATCAAAACAACCTCCATCTAATCATTTCCTAGTTCTCACCTTTTTAGGAGAAGTCCTCACTTTTTTATTGCTTTTGCAACTTCTTTTTTTTTATTTTTTTTTATTTTAAAGTTCATTTATTAACCTAGAGTTTAGGCCTTTCACCTTTCGGCGAGAGAAGTTCAGTGCTTGATGAGGATAGAATTCCGGCTACTTAGTGAAAAGGAGTTGTTATCCACCTTTATCAAGAATGAAAGCTTTCAATGCACTATTAGCTCAATTGGGATATAACCAATTCAATAATCAACAAATCATGTACCCTACAAATGAATACTAGTGTGCGCCTGTGCTAGTGTAGAATCCTAGAGTGAATCTTAAAACAATCACAAAAATCAGGATGATGTGGACCATAAGTGCAAGCAAGATATCAATTTTTTGAAAAATTTACTCATAAATGGCATCCACAAGGCATACAAGGAGTATTGAACTCTCAAGTCATGCAATTTTTAAATTCTAAGCAATATAGTCCTCAAAAGATCAAAATCATAGCTAATCATGGACCAATCATAGAAAATCCCTCAAATATACAAGCCATGCTCAAAATTTTGAATTTATTACTAACACTGCAAAGCACCATTACCCCAAAACTTAAATGGCACAGTGTCCTCAATGTGCAAAGAGAACAAAAGGAAAGAGTATACCAGTGCAATTAAGGCAAAGAGTAGCTGGAACAGAAGTATCCAAATTAGGTGGCATAGCCCCCCCAACTTGGGATTAACTGTCGTCCTGAAATTTGGCACTTGGATAAACTTATCAAATAACAAAAGGGATAATAACAGTGCACAGTGGACATACAAGTGTAAATGGGATAGCAACAAAAAATAGAGAGAGGTATAAGGGTGGTCCTGAAAATTTTGGGTAGTACTCTCTCTCACTGAAGTCACTGGGATGCACCTGATGGAGTCAAACAGATAGCTATAAGAATATGAAAATATGACATCCATAAAGAAAGCATATATAAACAAAAAAAATAAAGTACAGTACATCCAGTATCAGAGCCGATAGACACGGCTGCAAAAATAGTGTAACAGTATCAAAAGTATGCAGATATGACAAATATATGAGAGATCAAGTGGAGGAGGTAGGACGGGCAGATCGCGCTCCGCGGATGTCTCTGGATAGATCTCTGAATGCGGTCATGCCATCTGTACGGAGGGTAGCAATATAGCTCTAATGGAGACAGCATCCTCTCGGAGAGAGACTGTGTCGACGCGAATAGACACTATAGCATCCTCCAAAGCCTGGAGTCGCTCTCCAAAACCGGGTGTCTGTGATGGAGCCTCAAGTACCGCTGGAGCGGGAGAATGATGATCCTAAGCCTGCTCCGCATTGTGAATGGGTGACCCAACTGGGGAGTGCTGCTCTGTGTCCTCGGCAGGCTGCTCCAAATCGATGTCCATAAGTACGGCAGTCGGATCAACTGGTATGTCGTCCGCTGCTGGGTCTGCTGCTGCTTCCATCTCCTCTGCCTCTAAATCCTCTGCTGCCTCGACAGCATTACCTTGAAGGCTCTTGATAATAGCGTTGTAGCTCTTATCCCAGTCCTTCTTTCCTAACGAGCAGGACCCAGTCTCAGGACGCTCCCGTGGCTGGAAGGGATAGTGCTGATCACGTAGAATCTTGGTGATAAGGTGGCTGAATGGGCGATACTTAGCTCTTTTGGGCCTCTCCCTGCTAATGTAATCATCATAGAGCTTCCTCATCACGCTCTAAATGAGTGCTGGGAAAGATAGCCAATGCCCTGAATAGAATGCGTATAAAGCTGTCAAAAAGTCGCCTCTCCGCTGTATCTTATGGCCGGCCAAAAAGATGTTACGGTATAAGATAGAGTCAAAAAACCACAGGTCGTCTGGAAGATAGGTGCGGGTGGCGAAAGTCTCGCCATCGGCATAGTGACTTGTGAGAAAAACTGCCATGTCCACATATGATGGCCTGTAGAGAGTAAGATATGTGTCTTGTAGCTTTGGAGGGCAGTAATATAGACAGTGGCAAGATCTGGACAATGTATTCATTGTAATAGAAATCAAATGACCATCAATGGTGGTCCTCAGCTCTGCCGTGTTATGTGGGGCAGGTCGGAGGTTTTGGAAAACCATCCGTACTAGCCTCGGGTACACCGGGTCTATGACAGGGGCAAGAATTGCTGTAAGGCTTCTCCATAATATATCATCATATGCTGATCGGGTAAGTACCAATCGGGAAAAGAAGTCTGTATCGAAGACTGACTCGTGCGCCACTGAAAGGCGTGAGATCGACATAATGGCTGGTCTAACTCCTAGTCTGGCTAAGCTGGCTGAGCTAATTGAGGTGAAGTATGCTCAGCCTCAGCCAAATGAGAAGGAGATGCTCCAGCATCAGAGTGTAATTTGCTGTCAGAATAGGGAGACTATGTGGGCTCAGCTGGCTCCTCATGTATGGGGTCCTGGGCATGAGATGGACCGGCCCCGTCATCCAAACTATGCCTGCCCCGGCGATGATAGTGTCTGCGGGCTACAGTCTTGACCCTAGCTATGGCCTATAAAATAATAAAAAACTTGCAAGGAAGTCAGTGCCAGAATAAAAAGTTTAAAGCACAAAATAGAATCACGTATGTTAAGTAAGATAGACAAAACAGATGAATGACATGAATCTATGGAAGTGACAGGATGTGAACATGCTAAGTAGTATAAGTGTAAAATGCATCCAATGTGGAAAATTACAGGTATTGGGCATGAATGAGATAGCATGGACACAAGATAAGATGCATGGAATGTGTCTACGAAATCTGTGAAGTTCAATCGATCACAAAAAATGTGAGATCGATCTCACATGATCGATCTGAGAAACTAAGAAACTAAGTTCGATCGATCTCACTAGATCGATCTGAGAAATATGTTCGATCGATCGAATTGTGCGAAGAACATGAGCAGTCACAGATCTGTGACTGGGATGGCACGGTGCCTTCAAGAACAAGGTCGTGGGCCCATCAGCATAACAAAGTATCAATCCTAATCACTTAATGAGGCCCATACTCCCAAAAATCAAATTAAAATCAAGAAAAATACAAAAACATATATACATATATATATAAAGAGCTCAAAGCTTCATCAATAGAGATTTTCAACATCAAAACAACTTAGATCTAGCATTTAAAACATGTGTGCATCAAATCAAAGCTTGAAATCATAAGAGGGATTCGAATCTCACCTAAAAATCGAGAGAGAGAAGTGGAGACTCGAAGGGGTGAGATGCGAATGAAGATCCGAGAGGAGAGAGAGAGAGATTCGACGTTTGGATCTCGCCGGAGATATTCGCCGGAGATGGAGAAGGTGGGTACAGTGGCGATGAGAGATAGGGCTGGAAGAGGGTTAGATCGATCTGTGAAATCGATCTTCAAACCCTCAAGTTCATTTTTTTAAAAACATTCCCTTACCAGTTCGATCGATCGAACTGAATCCTCAGATCGATCGAACTAACATCGATCTCTCCTCGAAGTATTTTTGAGAAATTTTTTTGAATAAATATATATATATATATATATATATATATATATATATATATATTTATTTTTATTATTTTTTTTTTTAGAAAATAAAATAATAAATAAATAAATAAAACGACAATAAAAATTAACAAAATATTTTTTTAGAATTTTTGAAATTAAGAAATTAAAACAAAGTCAAAACAAAGTCAAAGATAGTGAGATGAAGAACATAGATCGATCTGAACAAAATGTTCAATCAATCTGACAGAGAGCTGAAATATGCAGGTTTTTGGGTCCAAAATTTTTCTAATTGTTGGAACTCAAGATCGATCGAACTTGAAGTTTGGATCGATCTAAGGACTTATGATCAATCTGAGAACAAATTTGATCGATGGGACAGAGAGGTGATTTGGATGCAGGTTGGATGCAGGTCAAAAAAATTCTAAGTGTTGGATGCAGGTCGAAGTTCGATCGATCAAATCATCCTTGGAGATCGATCGAACTTATGCAAAATGCTCAATTTCAACATAAAAGTGCATGAAGTCCTAATCACAGCTACTTACAATGCATATGAACCCAAAGCCAATATCTAGACTTCGCAAGAATTGAAATTAAAAATAGAAATGAGGGAGGAATAGGGTTTTGACACCCTACGAAGTGTCTTGCTAGTCTTTAACGTCTCTAGCAAGACGTTGGGCTCTTTTAGCCCGGATCAAACATCTTGTAGTGCATTCCCTCCTCAATTGGATGATAAGTGCTTTGAACTCCACCCAACAAATGGTTCTTTAAGGAACTTGTTGGATTAAACTTAAAAGACGTTTTCGGTCCTTAGTCAATGCAATCTTTGGGCTTCCACGCCCTTTCAAAACAAGATTTTGAAACAACTTTCTTTGAATGCAGGGTTGAAGATGGACTTTTTGAAACCTTGGTCTCCCATAAAAACTCAATTCCTTCACTTTTAAGGTCATGACATTTTTCTACAACATTAATCTCTTCTTGCTTATCAAATGAGTTAGGGGTTGGATTGAAAATATTCAACTTCACCTTCATGTGGCCAAATGAAATCTTCATTATCCCCGTCCTACAATTGATGTTGGCATTTGCAGTTGCCAAGAAAGGACGGCCAAGGATAACATGAATTTGGCTCTTAGGATTTGGAACCGATTCCATGTCAATGACAATGAAATCAATGGGAAAGAAGAATTTGTCAATTTTTATCAAGACATCCTAAATGATACCCCTAGGCTTTTTGATGGATCGGTCAGCAAGTTACAAAACCACCGACGTCGGTTTCAAGTCTTCTAAGCCTAATTTGACATATACCGAGTATGGAAGAAGATTAACATTTGCTCCTGGGTCAAGAAGAGCTCGATTAATGATATGATCACCAATGATGCATGAAGTGGTAGGTGAACCGAGGTCCTTAAACTTTGGAAGAGTGTTATGCTGCAAAATTGAGCTCACTTGCTCGGTTAAGACTACTTTTCTAGGTGCTTGGCTTTTGTTCTTCCTCTTTTGGGTGCACAAGTCCTTCAAGAATTTGGCATAAGCTGGAATTTGCTTGATTGCATCCAAAAGTGGAAGATTGACTTTCACTTGCCTAAACACGTCCATGATTTCATTGACTTTGGCCTTTTGCTTATCATTTGAAATGGATCCTTTTAAGGCATCCGGAAATGGAGATTTTGGTTCAAAAACCATTTCAGAATTTTTATTTAAAGTCTCTTCAACACAAGAAGTTTTCAAATCATTTTGCAATTCTTTCTTTTCAAAATCACTTTTCAAATCACTTTCTCATTTATATGGTTATGCATATACAATGAAGGAGGAATATGATAAGAAACGGGACGGGTGTCAACTTGTGGATGCACCGGTTCACTCTCTTCATTGGACGTACCCACTTGGTTGTCCACAATCCTTCCACTTCTCAAGGTAGTCGCCGCATTGACATGCTCTATTGTGTGACCTTCCGATGAGGAATGAGTCTCCACAACACATTGTTGCTTTTGTGGAGCATTTAAAGGCATTTTTCCTTTCGCTCTAGTATCCAAAGTGCTAGCTATTTGCCCTACTTAGGTTTCTAGCTTTGTAATGGATTGAGAGTGAGAATGAAGTAATTGTGTGTTTGCCTCTAAAGTGCCCAAAGTGGTCAAAACTTTCTCTTCAAAAGTAGGACTTTTAACATTTCCTTGGGAATATGATTGATTGGGAAAATAAGAATTTAAAAATTGGTTTCCTTGGGAGGTGGAATGTACTTTCCTTGAAAACCACCTTGGGAAGGGTTTGAGCCCTCCCCTTGGCTTTTCCAAGAGAAGTTCGGGTGATTTCTCCAACTAGGATTGTAGTGATTGCCATAAGGATTGTTCCATTGATTAGCAAAAACAACATTTGCTTGTTCATGATGCTCACTTTGCACATGTCCATGAGGACAATTGGAAGTAGAATGTAAAACACTTGAACAAGTCATACATGTCTCATTAGATGCATAATAAGAATTGTTAGGGAAGGAAGATACTTGATTCGCTGAGTTTTGGTTGATCAAAAATTGATCAAACCTTTGAGATAATGATTTCATTTTGGCAGCAATTTCATTGGAGTGGTTGACTTGATGTAAGCTAACACTCTTCCTACCACTAGAATTTCTACCATTCTTGGAAGATAAAGTACGATGCAAAGAATTTTCACTCATGCTCTCATAAAGACGCCACACATCATCCTCATGCCTATCAATGTAAGAGCCACCCATGGAAGCATCAACCATGCCTTTGTAATTATCCGGTAAGCTCTCAAAGAAATATTAAACTAATTGTCATTTGGGCATGTCATGATATGGACACTTCCTAAGCAATTCACTAAAGCATTCCCATGCCTCATGAAATGTTTCTCCATCGCCATGTGAAAATTCTCGAATTGAGGTTCTCATGGCATTGGTCTTAGAAACCGGATAGTACTTCTTCATGAACTCTTGTTACATTTCCGCCCAAGAAGTTATTGAAAAAGGCCTAAGATTGTTAAACCAATATTTTGCCTTGTCTTTAAGGGTGAATGGAAAAAGTTTTAGCCTTAAGACCTCTTCCGGCATGTCCGTGTATTTTACGGCGGAACATACTTCAAGAAACTCATCCAAATGCTTGTAAGGTTCTTCACTTGGAAGTCCATGATAGTTAGGAAGCATTTGTATGGTTTGTGGTTTGATTTCATAGTGGTATGCTCTAAATGGTGGCAATTGAATGCATGTGGGTGCATTATATTCATTAGGCACATAGTGATCTCTTAAAACAAGGGGAGGATTAGCAATTGGAGGTGCAACATGGGCACCTTGGTTACCTTGAATGATGGGAGGAGGTGGAGCATAAATTGGCCTTGGCATTCCCAATGGAACTTGGCTTTATTGTTATGGTGGATGAACATATGGCCTTGGCATGCCTAATGGAACTTGCATGTTATCATGATGCACATTTGGGTGGAGGATACCTTGTTGGTTTATGTGACCAAGGTCCTCCATATGGTCCTCATTGTGTCCTTCCATTGATGAAATGGATTGACTAGAGCTACCTCTTCCCCTAGGGTTTCGAACAATGGATTCAAGATGAAAATTTAAAAGGATAAGAGTGGGTCTTAATGATCTACGACCATGCATGCATAATGCAACACAACAAGAATTAATGACAAACACTTCACCTTCACAACAAGTCAATAATCAACAAACTTCCTCCACATACAATGTTCTCATACTCCCATGCTTTAACAACAATATGCAAGAAAAGTAAATTGCCTCCACGTGGGCTCACGATTTATCTAAGAATTGAAATACAAGCCTCCACGCGGACCAATGATTTAACTAAGGGATGAGTAAAGAAAAGCTCACAAAGGTCCTTTAGCACTTCACTCCAAATTTTTAGCTTTTAGCTTAGCAATTTTTTTTTAGATTTTTAGCATTTTTCCTTTGCTTGCTTAGCTCTTTTGTTTGAATGCTCATTTGCTTGCTTCCTAGCTCAATATTCCTAGTCAAACAAGAACAAATACAATAAGTAACAAAATTGAAAACAAAGTAAAGACACGATCAAAAGAGTACTAATTCCTAATTGATTCCACAAATACGACGTTGCCAATCAATCAATCCCCGGCAACGGCACCAAAAACTTGGTTGTTGTTGCACTTCGAACCCAAAGTTTATGCAATGTGGCCAAGTTTTACATTTAGAAACTGCCACTACTACCTTTCACTAAAAATATAGCTAGGGCAAGTAGGGATCGTCCCAAGGGATTGAGGGTCGCACTAGGTTGAGGAAACAAGATTAGGGTTGGTAGGTCGAGTGATCAAAATAGTGGTTAGTTGGTTGAATTAAACTAGATGCAAATTAAACTAAATAAACAATAATACAATAGAGAGAATAAAAGAGAGAGAGATCTTAGGGTTTAGAGATCACCACTAAGCATAGCTTTTCTACACCCTTAATGAATAATTAATGAGGGGGAAAACGTGTATTGCAACAAAGTGTGTGTGTGTGGTTGTTCCAACAAGCATGGATGACAAATTAAGCATATATTGTCTAAACAACATGGTGAATAGCACAACATATCAAATTAAGCCATTAATCCTTTCTTTAAGCTCACAATCTAAACACACCACAAGGTTAGAGATATATGTTGCTTATTTTCATAAGTATGGAACATCAACAACAAGCATGGATTATCCTCCCATCTAACAATTACACTACAACTAAGTTAATGACATGAAATTAAGCTAATTAAACTAAGGGAGAGGTACAATCCATCAAAAAATGAGTATAAACCATCAAATAAACCACAAGAACAAGACATTAAGAACTATGTCTTGACAATCTCTAGATCTATAGCATCAATACATATAGACATGCATCAATACCGCAAGAAATAGAGACAAACACATGAACATCTATTCTAGCATACATAGACATATGGATAGAATTAAATGATCAATTTGAAGCATTAAACCACATAAATCATTGAATAAACAAGATCTATATATATGAAAGTGTCAAGACATGAATCACAATACAAATCCCCTTAAAAATACATAAATCAAGAAGTAGAAAGCGTACTTAGGGCTAACTCTAACCCCAAGAGGATGTCTAGCCACTCATGGATGATGTCCTTCAACCCTCAAGGGCAAGCTCCATGGAAGAAATCTGCTCCTTGGTTAATGAAAAGTCTCCAATGGTGTCTCCAGCCTCCTCCTCTCCTTTTCTTCCTCACTAAGTATTATCTTTTAAGTATATCAAAGGTATCCCCTATCTCAAAAAGTGGCTCATATTCCTTATATAGGTAGGTCAAAAATCACCCCAAATGAGTTGGGCTCGTACACCAATAATCCTCTAATGATTGGATATGAGACAACTTTTAATGAGCTGAAATTTAGATTTTTCTCGGGATTTAGGAGGTTCGATCGATCGAACTTGACCTTGGATCGATCAAACATGGCTGAGATCTATCAAACTGAAGTTGGATCGATCCTCAATGGCGGCGCCTTTTTGGATAAAAACAAATCTGAGATATTTTGAAGATATTTTTGGGAAAAGGACAAAAGTGGTTGGTAGGGTGGTACAGTTGAATAAAATCAATCATTTGGATAAGGACAAGATGGTTCGATTGATCATAGAATGAGGTTGGATCGATCGAACTTTAAGATTTTTGAATAGGAACAAATATGGCTCAGATCCACCTTGAAGTGCTGAGATTAATGAAAATCGAACTTTTCTTGAGATCGATCGAAGTTGCTGAAATTCCACCTTTTGCTTCCTTTTGCTCTACTTTGCTCCTTTCTCTGAATCATCCCAAAATTGCTTCATTTCTGCTCTTATTTGGCTGAGTTAGCTTATTTTGAAGATAAGTACCTGAAAATGGAAATAACACGAAATCAATACAAAACAGTAAAATAAGATAGATAAAGTTCCTAGAATACCTAAGCTTAAGGGGTTTAAATACGCACTTCTCAGCGCTCATCAGTCGGCAGGTCCTTGAATTAATAGCTACAGAAATATGACATGTATGAAGTACTATACAAGAAAATATGTCATTTTATTCTATTTTCATTTTCATGAACTCTGAGGATGAGAGCCACCGGAATAGATGCTACCTGTCCTAGTTCGTGGAGACTGTTAGCAAATTTGATGAAGATAAGAGGAAGGCAATCTAAGATATTGGCTTTGGGAATCTGCTGAAGTTGAAATGCACCTATCTAGACAAAGAATTGCTAAAATTTTTAATAACTCAATTTGACAGTCATGCATGTCGGCTTATACTTAGTAAAGGCAAGTTAATTGAAGTCTCTACACTTGATGTTTGCCACGTATTGGACATACCTTGTGGAATGAACAAAGTCCTAATGAAAAGGAAATGGTGTGATACGGCTTGGGTAGGTGAAGGTCCATACCTTACACAATGAGACCTGCATATACATACTATAGCTTAGAAGGTGATTGACTTAAACCTGGCAATGATTTCAAGTGAGCCTTTGTTTTATTTACTTGTGGTGCCCTGTTGTTTCCAAATAGCAAATATGGTTGCCATAAACATTTGTTGAAAGTTGTCGATGACGTGGATGCAATTTAAACTTACAATTGGTGTGCTTATGTCCTAGAATACCTGCGCAAATCTTTGCAAGTACATAAATCCGGCCAACAGAAAAATCAGTTTAATTGTTGTCTCATTTTTGTGCAGGTATAAACCTTAAATTTTTATAATATTGAAGTACTCATTTGCGTAATGTTATGTGATGAAACCCAAAATTAAATGTAATTTTCCATTAAATATTTTCCTTTTATTGTGAATACAACTTCAATATTTTATGTGAGTCGAGGTGGAATTTTCCCTGTTGGAGGGAATTGTACAGCCTGTTAGTTTTTGGACTGATGACAATGTGAGGAAACGCATAAAATATGATCTTCTCATTGGTGGTATTGGTAAACGGTGGGTAAAATATCTCATTGGTAGGCTTGTTTAATATGATAAGGGTTTAGGGTTTAGTAATTTAATTTAATTATTTGATTCTCTTTGTAAACAGTTAATTGAAAGACGAAACGAATTATCCCGGTCAACTTCTGCCCCACCCATTCCATCTGTTGTGCATGGTTATTCGTTGGGTTTAGATATCGGGGACATAAGCGTAGAATATTGTATATTTAAGCACCCTTAATTGCATGGTTTAGTCTATTTAGCATGTTAATAAAGTGTGTTTATATACTTTTGTGTTTATTTGTTAATTTCAAGGTTTGTCTCTAAAATGGTGTAAAAGCGGGATATTGAGGCTTTTTAATGAACAAGGAAAATGGTGAACTATGGAACCCGGAAAATAGACTTAAAGCCTAAAGATTGTATTCAGCCTGAGAATGAACTCAGGCCCACGAAGCTGAGCAAGAAACAGAAGTCAAATATGAAGGCATTAGCCTTGCGTCCGGACACACTCTCCTAGTGCATTTCTTGCGTCCGAACGCCCTTCACAATTGATAAGTACACAAAACCTATTATTTCATGCACTAAAATAAGCTTTTAATTAGAAGAAAACCTATTATTTCATGAAATTTTTTGTAGGTGTTAATGCATGAATGAGAAGAAAAGAAACAAAAATTGAAAATAAGTGAATAATTGGATACAAAAGGAAGATTATATTTATTTATAACTAAAAAATATACACAAAGAGCATTGTAGGAAAGTTGGTGTGTTGTGCAAATTATCATTCAAGAGGTTTTAGGTTCAAATCCAAGGTGTAACAAAATGGTGTTATATTTTTGCTACATGGTCAATCACTTGCCACATCATCTTTTGCAATATCATCATTAAAGAAGAAGAAATGTGGAGAGAGAAAGAAGAAAAGAAAAGAAGAAAAGAAAAACAAAAGTCAGCAAGAGAAATGAAAAAAAAAAAAAAAAAAAAAAGAAAAAAAAGGAAAGAAAAGTCAACAAAGAAAGGAAGAAAAGGTGAAGTGGATATAGAAGTGGTTGATATAGAATGGGTTGATACAGAAGTGGGCAGTGGTCAGAGTAAGGTGTAGCGAGGTGGCGTGAACGAAAAAAGAAGTCAGAGAAGTTAATATTCATCAGAAAGCAAAAATTGTGGATACACAATTTTGGCTATAAATAGCCAACTCTGGAGCATTCAAAAGGGTGGAGAGATAGAGTTAGAGTGAGATAGTTATAGTTTTTGAGAGTTTATTTCCTTGTGTAATTTTCTTTCAAGCTTTCTTTAATTTAATACAAGTTATTTTCACAAGTTTCATTCTCATTTAATTTCAAGCAAGTTAGTTCCATTTACATGCTTTCATTTCTTATTGATTCTCATTTAAGTGTTTAATGTTTTATAATTGTAATTTTATTTTCATAGTTCTTGACAAATCTCAAAATCAATGTTTTTAAATCTCTTGTTTGGAAATAGAAACCCACCTTGAATGCGTGGTTCGACCTTACTTGCCATTAGACATTTTTAGTTAAATGGTTGTAGGTATTTTATCTTGATATGGAGTGTATTTGATAACGACATGTTCATAAATACACGCCTATCAACAATCCGTGATCAACAATTGAAGAATTTAAGAAAAATGGAACTCCAATAGCCAACAAAATTTGCACCTAGATGCTCCACCAAGCATCTGGACGCCCGATGCCATAGCCCCGCGAGCCAGCACTATGTGCGCGTGCCAAGGTAGACCTAGACACTCAGTATCCGGACCCACTTCCTGGCGTCCGGACACAAACCTGCACAGCTTTGAAATAATTTGAATTTTCAATTAGTTTCCTCTCTCCTCCTCACTTGAATGCACGATTTTAATGGCTTTTTGAACTAAATTCCGGCAGAGGGGGTTATATACATTTGTATAGAGTTCTATTACATATCATATATTGTTGGCACAAGTGCCCTTAATTCACCTCTTACTATTTTGATGATAACAAACAAAGATAATAAGTGCTTTTAACATATCTCCATTTGAGATGCAGTTAAGAATGAGCACAAATAAAGAATAAGGCATGGATTCACTAAGAAATGGATGACAAATGAAAGGCCTCTCTTCTTATCAACAGGGATAGTTTAGAAATAGTGAGAGTATATTAAATGTAAGGCAAATAGATTATAGCCCTTTGGTTTAAAGCTTAAAATTGCATTTCATTCATATCATACAAACTATATTTTTCTCACTTGAACTAACTGAACATATGCATAATGTGACCGATCAAATGGCTTTATAAAATGACAAATTATAACTAATGTGACCGATCACTTCATCCATGTAACTGATCAGATGACCTCTAGTGATCGAATATATCGATTCATGTTATCGATAGGATACAAAAAATAGTGAGTTTTGAAGTTGTAAAAAATTATCATGTGACCAATCACTTCGTCCATGTAACCGATCTAATGACCTCAGGTGATCGAACAGATCACTTCATATTATCGATAAGAAGAAGAAAGCAGTATGTCTGGAAAAATTGAAATTTTTCATTTGATCAATCAGATCATCAGTGTAACTGGTCAGATGCGTTTCAATCTTGAAAGTGCAGGGAAATAGAATGTCATCCTACCAATCACATCATCAATATACCGGTCAGATGCTTCAACTGTCCGAACAGACGAAACATGTGTCCAATCACTTAACCTTAAGTGATCGTACAGATGAATCATATGATTAATCAGATGGGCAAAAAGTCAGAATCTTTTTTAGCTGTAAACAGTATTCTTGGCAAGTTTTAAAACCAAATCTCTTACTGTTTAAACCTCTATATAATGACTTCAAGGTTTTTATTACATGTGTGGAAAAATATTAAGAGAGAGAAACCATGTGATCAAAAAGGAACTTGCATTGATCATTTTTTCATTCATATCATTTGAGCTTTAACCTTTATGCTATATTCTATATCTGCCATAGGCTTGTGAGCTTTGATCTACATATCAATTCTAAGAGTTTCTTTATTTCTCATTTATATTATTCAAACACCATTGTAAGGGTTAGAGTAACCCAGAAGAAGTCTAAGAGGGGTCTATTCTTTTAGCAAGAAGATTTAGAAGTGGTGTGCTTCTTGTACCGGTTTGCTCTCCACCTTCAAAAGAGAAGCTTTATTGGGTTTTGGGAAGTCTCAAGAGGGATCTTGAGCCGAGGAGTAGGAGTTTCCGAACCTTGTTAAATCTTGGTGTTCTGAGTTTGCTCTTTCTCTCTCTCTCTCTCTCTCTCTCTCTCTCTTTACTTTATTGTTCAACTATTATTGCCTGTGTTGCTTATTTATTAATGTGCTTTTAAAGATCATTTGTTGTCTATCTTATATTATCTTTAAATTTGATTATTTGGTATTGTTCTACTTAGACTCTATTCACCCCCCCCCCCCCTCTAGAGTCTTTACTGGGTAACAACTGGTATCAGAGCCTAATCTCTAGTAAAAAGATCTGACCATCTTAGAGAATCGATCATGGCTAATGTTAATGGTACCACATTTCAAGAAGGTCAATCCAACCACTGACCTCTTTGGTTTGATGGAACTAACTACAATTATTGGAAGAATATAATGAAAGATTTTCTTGAGGCTGTAAACTATCAGATTTGGCATGTCATAATAAATGGACCCTATGTGCCCATGAAAGAAGTTGACAAAGTAAACAAGCCTAAGGAGATGAGTGAATGGAATGAAGCTAACTACAAACTCATCTCCATTAATGCTAGGGCAAAAATAAATCTATATTGTGCACTTAGTCCAACTGAATATAACAGAGTCTCTACGTGCAACACTGCCAAAGAAATTTGGGATAAACTAAAGGTTACCTATGAAGGTACCTCTAAAGTCTATGAATCTAGGATTTATTTACTCATGCATCAATACGAACGATTTTTTATGAAAGAAAATGAATCTTTTAGTGATATGTTTATTCGATTCATTAGCATTATTAATAATTCGAAGCATCTTGGGAGAAATATTTTTAACTCTGATATTGCAAGGAAAATTCTCCGAAGCCTACCTACAAAATGGGATGCCAAGGCAATAGTAATAAAAGATGTAACGACCCAAAAATTTAGATAAAATTCTCGATTTATTCAAATTCAAAATACTTCAATATACACCGAGGATCATAAAAGAAATCCTTTATTAATACAAAATCAATTTCCTTAAATATATGCAACATCTCTAAATAAATAAATTAAATCCTCCACACCAACTTTTCCACCTATGACCGAAACTAATAATCCACGTTCATCCTCAGTACCTGAAACTGGAAGGGGGTGAGACAGGGGAAGTCCCGATAGGAAAAACCATAACAATGATTTCAAGAAGTTTCATGAAAAATTAGCTTCACAAAAATATACATATGCTTTGAAACAAAATACATATATGCAATTTGAGTAAAATAACAGTTAATAAAATATTTGAAACAAAATCATCCAAGCCATTCAAGGTATGAAGAACCCTACACTGAAAAAGAATATATCATCACTGGATCATCAAATTCTAAGTCTGGGCCTCCTCTACAACCCTCGGCTCTATCTTTCCTCTATTTTCTTATCTCTATATCCTCACTTAGTGCACACAACAGATGAATATATAATGCAAATCCATCGACAGTAGCCCACCTTCTGCTCACCACACGCCTCTACCATAAAATATTATCTCATTCATTGAACAAAATATCAACTAGGGGTCCTGCCACCCAAGCTTTATTACTTATTATTAACTTTCTCTTTCTTACATTTCGGCTTGCAACTAGCATCACTTCTTATCTCTATCTTCTTATCTCTCCATCAGACAAAATATAAACAAAGCCCAGCCACTTGCAAAAATCAAAGTCAAATGAATTTTGACTCCATACAAAGCAATGTGCATGAACCAAGGCCACAAGAATTTTGCCCACAAATTCTCCTAGTGGGACCCGCACCAAAATCATTATAATTTCATTCATCCCTTATCGCCTCAATTCAGCAGCCACCTTTTACTTCCATCTGATACAATATATATATAATGTAACAAATCCAATTCAAACTCATTACTCATCTCAAGTGGGACCCGCCAATACAACATTACAAACTTTCCTTTTCTCTTTAATTCGCTGACCTGCTCCTTTTTTCCACTTCACTGTAGATGCAATATATATATATATATAATGCAACAAAAACCAAATCAACCCATTAAATATCTCAATTGGGTAAATCCCTAATTAAAATTAAATAATCAATTTTGACAACTAAAAATCATGAAATGAATAAAATTCTAAAAATCCGAGTTGTCACATTCTCCACCACTTAAAAAGAATTTCGTCCCAAAATTCAGATCCAACAGTTTTCGCATACCTGAGAACGTCAAAAATCACAAAAAAAATATCCAAAATCCTTACCCCAGGCGATGTGAGATACTGTGACATGAAAAACATTGTGATAGCTGACAGTGCTAATTACCTGCCCACACATTCCGTAACCGTTGTAGTAGATAGTCGATGCCGTCACCCACCCACAAAAATAAAAACCAATAGTGAACAAAGGACACATGCCTAATCACAAAAAGCAATCATCCAAGTAGTTGCCAGTGAACGACATCCGCGCACACAAACTGGCTACGAGTGGTTGCTAGCCGGTACTAAACACTCGCCTATTTGATGAGTGCTCAAATGTGATGCATTTTAGCACCTAAGTTAGGATATTTTAGTCCATTTATTTATCTTACTTTCCTGTTTTAGTTCTAATTTGTGTTTTTATCTATTTCAGGTCAATTAGGCTGAAACTGACTAAAAAGAGCCTATTAGCTTCTTTTTTGAGTTAAGAAGAATATTTGAAAAAAGTCAAGAAATTGCACTGAAGAAGCTTCGATCGATCGAAGGAAGCCTCGATCGATCGAAGACATCTTGGATCGATCGAAGTCAAGGCAGTGCTAGCTCAGTGGATAAGGAAACCAGCTGTCAAAATATCTTTGCCACGTCAGCTTTGATCGATCGAAGCAAGCTTCAATCCATCAAAACCCCTTCTGGCAATGAGCTGTTTAATTCCTAAGTGTGCCTAAACTCGACTTACTTTTGTAGCTGTGAGATTGCACCAATCAAAGGCCTATTTTCTGACTTGTTACCTACTCTAAGGAGCTTGTATTTAAATTAAATTAAACCATTTGTTAGAATTCAACAAAGAAGAAGAGCAAAAAGATAGAGTCATGTTTGGGGATTGCCCTTGAGGGTTCTAAGATCACACCCACCTCCTCCATGATTGGCTAGACTTCTCCTTGGGGTTTGGATGAACCCTAAGCGTGTAAACTAAACCCTTTCCCTTGACTTTTTTGCAGATTTATTTCTTGTTATTAATGTTTTAGCCTTGTGTATAAAATGATTCTTGGTTTATCTTTATGATTTCTATGGTTTAATTCTTCTAATTATTCTATATATTAGTTGCATATCTATGTGTAATTAATTGAAGATTATATATCTACAATTCATATGGTTTAATTCTTTCTATTAATTCTCTTTGTGATTACATGTTGTCTTATGTGTGACTATTTGGGAATTAATCTCTATACTAGTTTCTCTACGTTGGTTGCATGTCTATGTGTGATGAATTAAGGATCTAGTGATGGGTAAGCAAGGTTTTCATTGAATTAGTTCGTCAATTAATTTGATGGATTATATTTATACTTAATGGGTTGTTCTACAATTTAATTCATGTTTATAGGTAGGTAGACAATCTATGTAATGACCCAGATTTTCACGGATATTTTTTTTCCGTTGTCTTTCCTTTCTGAGTTCAGTTCCTCTTGCTTAGTGTCGTCTCGAGTGCTCTGGAGTGATTTCTGAGACTTTTTTCTGTGGATTGACAACTTCCTTTGAGGACCGAGTCGTTTCCACATTTTTTGTTTTTCGACACTATTCACTTTTCGTTCTTTTCCCTATTTCGTCCTTTTCCCTATTTTGTCTTTTCCCCGTTTGACACTTTGTTGGCATAACCACACTTCTTGTGTTTGAAGTTGGTTTTTGACTTCATGAATCTCCATCTTGAGTGGTTTCCACGAAATACGTATCTTTACTTTTGCAAGAAAGTACTCTGGTTGCTCCCGGTGTCCATAGGGGCATGGATGCAAAGTTCTTTGAAATTATTTTCTTTTCTTGGGGTGTTTTTCATAAATATTTTTTGAAGATATTTTATTTCAGGGGTTTTTAAGAAAATATTTTTGGAAGATATTTTCATTCTGGGCCATTAGTGCAGTTTTCACTTTTTGGAGGGGCCATTGTGCAATTAATGAAAGTTATTACTAAATGCCTTGTTTTGAGCCTGGATCCTTGTGCGGGATTCATTTTCACTTTTCATCGAGTCGTGTACTCTTAGAAATTCCTTCTGGTCATTGTTTTCCAGTTTCAGGGTTTCTGGACCCAATTAGCACCAAACTTGTTTGGGGCATAACTTTCTGCTCGGGACTCAGTTTTTGATACTGTTACTTCTGTTATTCATATTTTCTCATTTTGAATCTTTTTCATTCATAAAGTTTTGTCATTTGAGCGCGTCTGCTCAAATTTTACTTTTTCAGACTCGGCAAGGCCCGTTCGGGGCACTTTTTGAGATTTCTATAAAAGAGGGGTGAGATATTTTATTTTTTCATCTTCCCCACTCTCTTGCATGACCTGAAGCTTCCATGGCAGCCCAAGGGAGGCTGCCACCTTCTCTCTCCTCTTTTGAGCTTCATTCCTTCGTCAGAACATAGAAGGGCCTTTGCGTTTAGTATTCGTGTTGACTACGCGCTTCTTTCACCCTTATTAGAACCCATTTCTTACCATTCTTTGAGTTTGGGTTTGAAGTCAAGTTGTGATTTTGATGGGGCTTCCTTGGGGGTTATGTACACGGTGTAGTCCCCGACAAAACCTAGAAGTTTCGTCGGATTCGGAGCGGTTTCCATTTGGTGGCTTTTAAGATTTTCATCTCAAATTGAGGTAGGGGATGTTCTAGGCTTTTGTGTGTGTTATATTGAGTGTTTAGCATGATTATACAACTTAATTGCATGCCTTATATCAATTCTAGAAAATTAGTATTAATTATTTCTTTGTATGAAATTTAATTCACAAGAATGTGTATAACTTAGAATGGAATTGTGGCATGCTAGAAAATCATGTTTTAATATGTTTGTTAACATATATTAAATTGGGATTAATTGAATAAGAATTGCACTTTTTATTTAATATTTATCTTTGGTGAAAGATTAAATCCCATGGCCATACTTTTCATGAAATGAACTTGTAGTATGCTTTTAAATTAAGTCTTAGCATGTTTGTTAACATACTTTAATTTGAGAGTATTTGGACAAGTAAGAAAATCTAGAGATTTTAAATTAAATGATTAATTAAAATCTATTTAATGGTTCCCTTGGCCCAATTAAGTTTTTTACTTGATAATCATGATGACTAGGACTTGTGTACTAGTATATATTAAATTGGGACCATTTGAAGTTGCTTTGAAATTTAGAAGTTTAATTATCATGATATAATTAAATTCTACCTTGTTGTGCCATTGGCCTAATTGAGATTTTAGTGAATGTATGTATATATTATGCTATATTGTATAATATGCGTTGATTAGGGGCCATTTGACTGAGATTTGAAAGCTAGGGAATTTAATTAGTTTATTTGATTAAATTCCGTTTCTATTGCTTTAATGATTAAATCCTGAAATTGGCATTGATAGTATGTTTGAAGCATGATTTTAGACTTGTAATAGATTTATAAATTATGTTTTCAATATTGGATTATATTGTTATAGCGTGTAGCGAATTGCACACTGAAGATTCGACATGTGATGTTATTATAGCGCGTAACGAATCGCGCTCTGAAGATTTGACATTGTCATCCTATAGTTGTTGTGGATTTAGAGCATGTGTTGTGTGGTTACAACCTACTTGTGCATGAAGGTAGTTTCGTGTACTGTTTAATTCGTATATAAGTTGTTAACTTATTTATTTTGGAGTTGCTTGGGACATTGTTAAGCTATGATGGCTTGGGTTTGGCTCTAGTACGGGGACAAGAGTCCTCTAAGTCAAAAGTTCGCGCGTTGGGTAGGCTGCCTGGGGGTTAGTAGCTCCAAATTAGCCCTATAAAGTTCGCGTATTGGGTAGGCTGGCTGGGGGTTAGTAGCTTCAAATTAGCCCTATAAAGTTCGCGTGTTGGGTAGGCTACATGGGGGTTAGTAACTCCAAATTTGCCTTGTCTCGGCGAAAATCCGAGCTGTGATGTCTAAGTCTTCCACTATTTGATTTCGCATTCAATTCTAAGTTGATAACCAATGTTTAATCATGACTTGTGGTTTTGGTAATTTGCGATTTGATGTTGTTAAGTACATCCATACTAAATTGATATATTTAGTTGATTTCACACTTTTGGATTGCTAGTTGATAACCTGGAGAATCTATGTCTTGATGTGTGGTATTAGATATTCTAATTATGCTAAATTGTTATATTTAGTTGATGTTGCATTTTAGACTTCAAGTTGATAACCTCGAGAACCACTATATTGTTGCTTTGTGTAAGCATGCTCCTATGTTATTGCTTTGTGTAAGCATGACCCTATGTTGTTAAAATTGCATAAATGAGGTGGTTGATGCTAGAAATGATCTTAGGTAGTTAGGATGCTCCCTAAGTCTCACTTTGACATAGACGTTAGGTGGAATGAACCACAATAATTAAATCATGCAACTTATAAAACTTTAGGTGGATGCATGCTCATTTCCTACGAGTAGCTTTATGTTACTCACCCCTACGATACTGGGGCATATTTCACGTACATGATACAAGATTGGAGATTGCAATTGCTTGGTTGATTTGCTGAGTTGAGCTTCTTTAGAAGCATTCTTGTTCACATGCAAGTGTTAGCATGTTCATGATTTGTCTATGAAATGTAATTTTTCTAACTTGGAGGTTTGACATGTCAAATGTTGTAAATGTATTGTAATGAGGCCATAGGCCATTGTAGCACATCTATTTTGTTATATTACATACACTTGCATGCTCACTTTGGCAAACAATACCTTCCTTGATGAAACAAAAACTCTAAGTAGCATCCTTAGGGAGTTTTACCCTATTCTGTTCCAGGGGCATTTCGGGTATTTCAAAATGCATTTTTTTCATTTTTCCAAATAAGTCACGTAGAAAACTCAATTTTGAGGGGGGTTTCTTCTTTGTGTTTTTCCAGAAAACATCATCTTTACCCTCAAAAATTAATATTTTTCCGAAAAATCCTTGCTGCCAAGTTTTGCAAATTTTTAGTACAAATGTAGTTGGTAGTATTCATCACCTTTTTTTTGAAAATCATCAAGATCGATCCGAAACTTCCAGAGGTCTTGTGGGTGTGTTTTAAGATTGCATTTTCAATTTAGGCAATTTAAAAACCTCCCAAAACCCTATTTCCAAAACTTGGGCAGTAGCTCGGATTAGTTTTTTTCCTCTTGACCTGATTTTCTTGGGGGCATTCTGGGCATTTTGCAATGCATTTTTTTTGTTTTCGTTAATTATCAGGGTAGGAAACTTGATTTTAGGGGGGGTTTCTTCTTTGAGTTTTTCCAAAAAAGTTCCTTTAGATGCCCGTTTTTACTCTCAGTTGCAGCAGTGGTGGGTTGTCCTCGTCGGGCCGCCACGACATCATTTTTGTTTTTGACTTTTCTCCCCCGTCCGGACTCCAAATTGAGTAAACTTTTTTTTGAACTTGACTAATTTATCATTGTCTTTCTAGTGGTGTGCTCGATAGCACCTGAATCCACTTTTTCAAAAATAACCATTTTGCCCCTAGGTTCTTTTTGTCTGTTTTTTAAACGACACTTCAGCATTTGTTCCTTTGGGTTCCGTGACCTCATTGAGGGTCACATTGGTGTCTTAGAGATGCATTATATCTCTAGAGACCGTTATTTCACCTTTCGCTTCCGCATTTCAGATCCATTATCGAGTTATCTTTTGGTCATCAATGATGCACCGGGTTTACAAAACTTTAGCCGTCACAAGTGGTATCAGAGCTCCTAGGTTCGAAAACCTTAGGACGATGGGTTTTGGGTGCATATCATGCTTTTGTTGCCATGATCTATGTGTTTATATACTTTATGATAACATGTTTTGGTTGATAACATGTTTATGTGCTTACGTGCTACATGTTGTATGCCGTTCGTTTAGCATTATTTTATTCTAATGTAAAGAGCATGACATGTGACGTATGCTAGATTAGAATTGTATATGCATAATTGTGTTATATATTTAGCATGACACGGGATTAGTCACTGAGGCACGAGTTGAGGTTGATGGTGATTGTAGTCACAGTTTCGTGGTAGTATAAGTTGTTGTCGACCTAGTATTAGTTTTAAGGTAGGTGGATGGTTACCTTTTGTTTAGGCTCTCGTGAGATGAGTTGTTTGGCGTTACCATAGTGCTGGATTTATTGGTTTGGGGCCATTATGAGGTTATGAACCTCTTAGGATCCTTGATTATTCAGGATGATTCCTCTGGAACTTGCATTTTTCGTGGCCGGGTACGTTATGGGAGGGTGCATGGCACTATCATGCTACCGTACTGGCATACTACATGTGCAGTTTGGATGGAATCAGTGTCGATTTTGTTTTGATAGGCGTTGTCCTTTTGATCGATGATGATGGTGTTTGTTTTGAGGATCAGTCGTAGTGATTGATTTGGTTGTTGTTGGTATGGCTGTAGTTGCCATTTTCTTTAAGGAGTTCTTGCGTGATGACGCTTTTGGGATCAAGTCGATTGATTGATCCTTCGGGTAGAGTGAGAGCATTGCATTGTTAGTGTCACTTGTAGTGTCTCCTCTAGTTTCGAAGATGGATTGTTAGAGTCTTACCATTGTGGTAAAGGTTCCTATTTGTTTGGAGACAGGTTGTTGTTGCACTGATTTTTGGAGATAGTTTATGGCTAGGAATTACTTTCCTTTTTACCTAGGCACTCTAGGACACGATGTCCATAGGGTTCATTATTGCATCGTCTTTTTTATCTTCTGCAGTTTCATTTTCTACTATGTTAGTAGTTTGATACATGATATTGTAATCACTGAGTAAGTGGAGGTCTATCCACATTTGCCTTCTTGTCGTGTGGCATTAGCATGCCTTGTTTATATGCTTAGAGACGCCATATTGTTATTGTGCTTTAGTGACATGCTTTTGTGCTTACGTGGAGACGTGTTACATGTACCTTTGATTTTTATCTATGTGAGTAGATTTTCCTTCTAGTAGTTGCATTCCTTGTCATATGTATGATTTTTAGGGTTGGTTTTCCCTTTTATTTTCCCTCGGTTGCACATGGAGTGTATGTGGGTTTCCGTAAGGGTTTCGCTGTGAGATTCCTTGTAGAGGAGTTGTCATATCTGTTTTGTCTTGAGCTGTCCATTTCCCTAAGGTGGGAAGGATGCTCCATTTTCGTGGTTGTCATATCGACACTTGTGGGGGGATAGGGTTTCTTCTCTCTTCTTAGTTCGAGTAAGGGATTTCACAAGGAGTGAGTTTCTTCTCTTCATTGCATGGTGCAGAGTTTTGGGGTTGGTTGGTCTGTAAGGATCACTATCGTTATTTTGAGTCCTTAGTGAGGATTTGATGGGATTTTGGTCGACTTACTTCCATGTAGGGGGTGAAGTCTTTGACCTTGTTGTCTTCCATTTCAGAGATGGATTCGTGGTGTTGTCCTTCTTAGGACTGGTGGTTTCCTTTCTTTCGTGTCTTCCCTTGGGGAGTTTTTGCCGTGGTTATTGATGGTTGTGGTACTCAGAGTGAGTTGATTGGTGTGAGGTCATTTTATGGGGACTTGTGTCCATATCATTGAGGATTTGTTTGATTCGTGAGGTGAGCTCGATGCACTTTTGAGAATGTCTTTTAGAGACTTGTTTCCGTTTTGGAGGTTTGGATGTGGTTAACTTTTAGGAGGAGTTTTGGAGGATCGCTGTTGGATATGGCTTGTTGTGGAGTTTCTCATCCTAGTTATAACTAGGCATGGTTTTGAGGAATCGTAGTTCCAGTGGTTGTTTATGGATCGATAGAAATTGAGGATTCATCTTGTGACCTTAGTTGTTGGCATTTTGATGTGTGTGCCACTTGGTGGATTTGTATTTTGAGGATTTAGTTATCCGTGATAGGGATGTGGATCTGATGTTTGATCATGGTGATTAGTCTTGTAGTTGATCTGTTTCAGGGAGATGTAAAGGACTTTCGATGAAATGTCTTATTGTGAGGTTCATTTTGATTTCTGTAGGCGTTGATTTGCTTGTCAGGTTTTGGATTCCTGATTAATGTTGTTAATAGGGGTATTTTGAGATATTGGAGATGTTGGTTTTGTTGTATTGAGGATTTAAGGCCTTAAGCATAGCGGTACCTATGGCATTGTTGTCAGAGTTTTGAGATTGGCTATGATGGTTTGGCCAGACATCTTTGGACCATATCTCAACTCTCACAAAATGTTGGTCTCCATAGTGCTTTTGGCAATGATCATTTTTGACATTGATGTCATTTGTATCGAGAGATTTCTTGGGTAGACCTAGTGGGGGGCAGGTTATGAATTAGTGCCTTATACTGCCATGCTACCATACAAAGTTGTGTGTTGTGGGTGAGTACTAGTTACCGTCGATGCTACCTTATTGACGAGTAAGTGTGGCCGGGCACTAAGCACTGTCATTGCTACCACACAATTGAGTACGTCGTGGGCGGGTTCTGGTCGCTATTCGTACTGCCGCATTGTCTTGTTCGGTACCCTGATATGATACGTGGTTATCTTGGAGATCTTTTGGTGGTTGTTGTTGGATCGGTATGATGGTTCATCTAGAGGGATATTTACGGTTGTTGTCTTCCATTCCTTTGTCTCACCTTGGGTTCTGTGTGTGAGTTTTGACTTGTTGGGTGGCCATTTAGTCACTTTCCTTTTGAGAGGTTGTCCTGTCATTAGCATGTGGGTGCAAATGACATTGGTTTATGCGTTGTCTTTCAGCTTTGGGATTACTTTTGTATCGCGTTGTGTGGGATACTTGGAGATGTACTTCGTAGTTATCCTGGTTTCGCCCTTTTGTTTTGGTTGGGGCTGGATTTCGGGGACAAAATCCCTTTAAGGTGGGAAGGTTGTAATGACCCGGATTTTCACGGATATTTTTTTTCCGTTGTCTTTACTTTCTGAGTTCAGTTCCTCTTCACTTAGTCTCATCTCGAGTGCTCTGGAGCGATTTCCGAGACTCTTTTCTGTGGATTGACAACTTCCTTTGAGGACCGAGTCGTTTCCACATTTTTTGTTTTTCGACACTATTCACTTTTCGTCCTTTTCCCTATTTTGTCTTTTCCCCGTTTGACACTTTGTTGGCATAACCACACTTCTTGTGTTCAAAGTTGGTTTTTGACTTCTTGAATCTCCATCTTGAGTGGTTTCCACGAAATACGTATCTTTACTTTTGGAAGAAAGTACTCTGGTTGCTCCCGGTGTCCATAGGGGCATGGATGCAAAGTTCTTTGAAATTATTTGCTTTTCTTGGGGTGTTTTTGGTAAATATCTTTTGAAGATATTTTATTTCAAGGGTTTTTAAGAAAATATTTTTGGAAGATATTTTCATTCTGGGCCATTAGTTCAGTTTTCACTTTTGGAGGGGCCATTGTGCAATTAATGAAAGTTATTGCTAAATGCCTTGTTTTGAGTGTGGATCCTCGCACGGGATTCATTTTCACTTTTCGTTGAGTCGTGTACTCTTAGAAATTCCTTCTGGTCATTTTTTTCTAGTTTCAGGGTTTTTGGCCCTAGTTAGCACCAAACTTGTTTGGTGCATAACTTTCTGCTCGGGACTCAATTTTTGACACTGTTTCTTCCGTTATTCATATTTTCTCATTTTGAATCTTTTTTGTTCATAGAGTTTTGTCATTTGAGCGCGTCTGCTCAAATTTCACTTTTTCGGACCCGACGGGGCCCGTTCGGGGCACTTTTTGAGATTTCTATAAAAGGGGGATGAGATATTTTCTTTTTTCATCTTCCCCACTCTCTTACACGACCTAAAGCTTCCATGGCAGCCCAAGGGAGGCTGCCACCTTCTCTCTCCTCTTTTGAGCTTCATTCCTTCGTCAGAACATAGAAGAGCCTTTGCGTTTAGTGTTCGTGTTGACTACGCGCTTCTTTCACCCTTATTAGAACCCATTTCTGACCATTCTTTGAGTTTGGGTTTGAAGTCAAGTTGTGATTTTGATGGGGCTTCCTTGGGGGTTATGTGCATAGTGTAGTCCCCGACAAAACCTAGAAGTTTTGTTGGATTCGAAGCGGTTTCCATTTGGTGGCTTTTGAGATTTTCATCTCAAATTGAGGTAGGGGATATTCTAGGCTTTTGTGTGTGTTGTATTGAGTGTTTAGCATGATTATACAACTTAATTGCATGCCTTGTATCAATTCTAGAAAATTAGTATTAATTATTTCTTTATATGAAATTTAATTCACAAGGATGTGTATAACTTAGAATAGAATTTTGGCATGCTAGAAAATCATGTTTTAATATGTTTGTTAACATTTATTAAATTGGGATTAATTGAATAAGAATTGCACTTTTTATTTAATATTTATCTTTGGTGAAAGATTAAATCCCATGGCCATACTTTTCATGAAATGAACTTGTAGTATGCTTTTAAATTAAGTCTTAGCATGTTTGTTAACATACTTTAATTTGAGAGTATTTGGACAAGTATGAAAATCTAGAGATTTTAAATTAAATGATTAATTAAAATCT